>NW_024401224.1:0-72258 GCF_905171765.1 Bufo bufo
GAAGCAAATTGTGATGGAACTGATAATGTCAACAAGCTCCCACAGTCAGAGACTGGTGGTGTGGAATGGGCTTATGATGAGCATGATTGTTGGCCAATCCCTACTCCTGAGGATGTTCCACCTGTGACTACTGTGCCCCCTCTGGTGCGGAGTCTGCTGGTCTTTCTTAGCCTATGGCTACAGCACCCCAGAGTATACCAGTGGTTCTCAGACGCACCACTAGACCAAATGCTGGCACTCCCCCTGTTCGGTATGTGCAGGATGAGTTTATTTGGCCTGCCATACAACGGTACATTACCCCTCTACGTATAAGAGTACAGCCCTCTGGATATTCAGTCATTGGCAGGGACTGCCAATCTTAAAGTGGGGGGGGGGAATATGTAAGAAACAGTCATGTAATGTCTCTAAGTTTCATTATCCTGGTAAACTGTGTTAAAATTTAATGTAAAATGCCTGCAGTATTTGTTTGGTCAGTAGATGGCAGCATAGGACCAATTTGCATTGGAGGTTACCATAGAGAAAGTGTATTAATGTGATACTGGTCCTTTAAGGCAGCAACTAAGTGTTGAAGTGACACGCCCCTTATGATGTCACCCTGCCTGAGTGTGGGCAGGAAGAAGGAGGAAGAGGGACTGGAACTGCAGCTGCCGCCATATTGGCAAGGTAGAAAACAAGTTCTGTGTTGTGTAAGACGTGTGTGGAGATACAAAAGGACATTCCTGTACAGCCAAGCTGTGTGAACTTCGGTGAGACGGATGGAGTACAAAGAAACAGTGCATTTAGTGAAGCCAAGTTAAAAAGGACTGTGTGCAGCAACTAACCTGTGGAGCCGAGATTGGGCTGTGTGGATTGCCCCAAACAGTAAAGAGACTCACAGTGCTGTCGAGGTACCGGACAGTAACTGTAATAATCCTGGATTATATTCAACTGGTTTTCCGGCCTGCTGAGGAGGACTTCTTTGTTGCGGATCCTGCGCTGGCTAAAGAAAAGGACGACATCGGGCCCCACCGTGCATTTCCACAAACTGTAAGCGGTCCACTTGGACCACTGGGATAAGGGGGGTGCGCACCCGCTTGAAAGTTAGGGTCAGTTAGGGATAGTTTCTGGGACTATTCTTTCTTAGTGTCTGCACTGCAAATACGGACACAGCGAAGGTGAAAATTGCTGCAGTGTTTAAAGAGGACCTTTCACCAGAGGAAAGCCTCTAAACTAACTATACAGAAGTGTAGAGCGGCGCCCAGGGATCCCGCTGCACTTACTGTTATCCCCGGGCGCCGCTCCGTTCGCCCGGTATAGCCTCCAGGTATGTAAGTAGTTAGGCTCCACCCAGTTGAGCCTGCCGCGGTCTCCTTCTCCTATGCTGTAGCGCTGGCCAATCGCAGCGCTCAGCTCATAGCCTGGCTATGAGCTGAGCGCTGCCATTGGCCAGCGCTACAGCATAGGAGAAGAAGACACCGGCAGGATCAAGTGGGTAGAGCCTAACTACTTACATATCGGAGGCTATATCGGGCGAACGGAGCGGCGCCCGGGGATAACAGTAAGTGCAGCGAGATCCCTGGGCGCCGCTCTACACTTCTGTATAGTTAGTTTAGAGGCTTTCCTCTGGTGAAAGGTCTTCTTTAACTTTTATTGTTTATACTGTTTTGAATATTTTGCTTGTCTTTACCTTTGTAACTGCATTGTTAACCTGCTTTTATTAATTTATAGTAAATGCAATTTTATTAATCTTGACTTCTGCGTACTCACTCTTTTCTGGTTGCGGAGTCAAACCACCTGCCTTGCTCTCGGTTCACACAGGCTTTATGTCACCCACCACTGGAACAGGCTACTGTCAGATATTTTTAGGCCCCGGCACCCAGACAGAGGAGAGAGGCCCCATAGCAGAGATTCATGCTAGATGTCATAGCAGAGAATCAGGCTCCATGTCACCCACCACTGGAACAGGCTACTGTCAGATATTTTTAGGCCCCGGCACCCAGACAGAGGTGAGAGGCCCCATAGCAGAGATTCAGGCTTCATGTCATAGCAGAGAATCAGGCTTCACGTCACCCACCACTGGAACAAGCCATTGTCAGATATTTTTAGGCCCCGGCACCCAGACAGAGGAGAGGTTCATTCAACTTTGGGTTGCCCCGCAATATAATGGTAAAATTAAAAAAAGAGGATTGAATGAGGAAGTGCCCTGGAGTACAAGAATATATGGTTAAGGGGAGGTAGTTATAAATGTCTAATCTGCGCAAGGGATGGACAGGTCCTGTGGGATCCATGCCTGGTTCATTTTTATGAACGTCAGCTTGTCCACATTAGCTGTAGAGAGGCGGCTGCGTTTGTCTGTAATGACGCCCCCTGCCGTGCTGAATACACTTTCAGACAAAACGCTGGCCGCCGGGCAGGCCAGCACCTCCAAGGCATAAAAGGCTAGCTCTGGCCACGTGGACAATTTGGAGACCCAGAAGTTGAATGGGGCCGAACCATCAGTTCCACCATGTTAGTGAAATGTTGCCTCCTGCTAACACGTTCCGTATCAGGTGGTAGTGCAGTTAGCTGTGGCGTGGTGACAAAACTTTTCCACATCTCTGCCATGCTAACCCTGCCCTCAGAGGAGCTGGCCGTGACACAGCTGTGTTGGCGACCTCTTGCTCCTCCTCTGCCTTCGCCTTGGGCTTCCACTTGTTCCCCTGTGACATTTGGGAATGCTCTCAGTAGCGCGTCTACCAACGTGCGCTTGTACTCACGCATCTTCTTATCACGCTCCAGTGCAGGAAGTAAGGTGGGCACATTGTCTTTGTACCGGGGATCCAGCAGGGTGGCAACCCAGTAGTCTGCACACGTTAAAATGTGGGCAACTCTGCTATCGTTGCGCAGGCACTGCAGCATGTAGTCGCTCATGTGTGCCAGGCTGCCCAGAGGTAAGGACAAGCTGTCCTCTGTGGGAGGCGTATCGTCATCGTCCTGCGTTTCCCCCCAGCCACGCACCAGTGATGGGCCCGAGCTGCGTTGGGTGCCACCCCGCTGTGAACATGCTTCATCCTCCTCCTCCTCCACCTCCTCCTCGTCCTCCAGTAGTGGGCCCTGTCTGGCCACATTTGTACCTGGCCTCTGGTGTTGCAAAAAACCTCCCTCTGAGTCACTTCTAAGAGACTGGCCTGAAAGCGCTAAAAATGACCCCTCTTCCTCCTCCTCCTCCTCCTGGGCCACCTCCTCTTCCATCATCGCCCTAAGTGTTTCTCAAGGAGACATAGAAGTGGTATTGTAACGCTGATAACAGCGTCATTGCCACTGGCCATGTTGGTGGAGTACTCGAAACAGCGCACACAGGTCTCGCATGGAGGCCCAGTCATTGGTGGTGAAGTGGTGCTGTTCTGCAGTGCGACTGACCCATGCGTGCTGCAGCTGAAACTCCACTATGGCCTGCTGCTGCTCGCACAGTCTGTCCAGCATGTGCAAGATGGAGTTCCACCTGGTGGGCACATCGCATATGAGGCGGTGAGCGGGAAGGCCGAAGTTACGCTGTAGCGCAGACAGGCGAGCAGCGGCAGGATGTGAACGCCGGAAGCGCACACAGACGGCCCGCACTTTATGCAGCAGCTCTGACATGTCGGGGTAGTTGTGAATGAACTTCTGCACCACCAAATTCAGCACATGCGCCAGGCAAGGGATGTGCGTCAAACCGGCTAGTCCTAGAGCTGCGACGAGATTTCGCCCATTATCGCACACCACCAGGCCGGGCTTGAGGCTCACCGGCAGCAACCACTCGTCGGTCTGTTGTTCAATACCCCGCCACAACTCCTGCGCGGTGTGGGGCCTGTCCCCCAAACATATGAGTTTCAGAATGGCCTGCTGACGTTTACCCCTGGCTGTGCTAAAGTTGGTGGTGAAGGTGTGTGGCTGACTGGATGAGCAGGTGTTAGAAGAGGAGGAGGAAGCCGAGTAGGAGGAGGAGGCTACAGGAGGCAAAGAATGTTGCCCTGCGATCCTTGGCGGCAGAAGGACGTGCGCCAAAGAACTCTCCGCCTGGGGCCCAGCCGCCACTACATTTGCCCAGTGTGCAGTTAGGGAGATATAGCGTCCCTGGCCGTGCTTACTGGTCCACGTATCTGTGGTTAGGTGGACCTTGCCACAGATGGCGTTGCGCAGTGCACACTTGATTTTATCAGATACTTGGTTGTGCAGGGAAGGCACGGCTCTCTTGGAGAAGTAGTGGCGGCTGGGAACAACATACTGTGGGACAGCAAGTGACATGAGCTGTTTGAAGCTGTCTGTGTCCACCAGCCTGAATGACAGCATTTCATAGGCCAGTAGTTTAGAAATGCTGGCATTCAGGGCCAGGGATCGAGGGTGGCTAGGTGGGAATTTACGCTTTCTATCAAATGTTTGTGAGATGGAGAGCTGAACGCTGCCGTGTGACATGGTGGAGATGCTTGGTGACGGAGGTGGTGGTGGTACATCCTCTGTTTGCTGGGCGGCAGGTGCCAACGTTCCTCCCAAGGAGGAGGAAGAGGCCGAGGCGGCAGCAGCAGAAGAGGTAGCAAGGGGAGCCTGAGTGAGTTCCTTGTTTTTATGGTGTTTACTCCACTGCAGTTCATGCTTTGCATGCAGATGCCTGGTCATGCAGGTTGTGCTAAGGTTCAGAACGTTAATGCCTCACTTCAGGCTCTGATGGCACAGCGTGCAAACCACTCGGGTCTTGTCGTCAGCACATTGTTTGAAGAACTGCCACGCCAGGGAACTCCTTGAAGCTGCCTTTGGGGTGTTCGGTCCCAGGTGGCGGTGGCCAGAAGCAGGCGAACTCTCTTGGCGGCGGGTGTTCTGCTTTTGCCCGCTGCTCCCTCTTTTGCTACGCTGTTGGCTCGGTCTCACCACTGCCTCTTCCTCTAAACTCTGAAAGTCAGTGGCACGACCTTCATTCCATGTGGGGTCTATGACCTCATCGTCCCCTGCATCGTCTTCCACCCAGTTTTCCTCCCTGACCTCCTGTTCAGTCTGCACACTGCAGAAAGACGCAGCAGTTGGCACCTGTGTTTCGTCATCATCAGAGACGTGCTGAGGCGGTATTCCCATGTCCTCATCATCAGGAAACATAAGTGGTTGTGTGTCAGTGCATTCTATGTCTTCCACCGCTGGGGAAGGGCTAGGTGGATGCCCTTGGGAAACCCTGCCAGCAGAGTCTTCAAACAGCATAACTTGAGGCTCAGACAGTTTCCCTGATATGCATGGGGGTGATGTGACAGACCGATGGGCTTGGTTTTCATGCGCCATCTGTGCGCTTTCTGCAGAAGACTGGGTGGGTGATAATGTGAACGTGCTGGATCCACTGTCGGCCACCCAATTGACTAATGCCTGTACCTGCTCAGGCCTTACCATCCTTAGAACGGCATTGGGCCCCACCAAATATCGCTGTAAATTCTGGGGGCTACTGGGACCTGAGGTAGTTGGTGCACTAGGACGTGTGGCAGAACGGCCACGTCCTCTCACAGCACCAGAGGGTCCACTAACACCACCACGACCATATCCGCGTCCGCGTCCCTTACTAGATATTTTCCTCATTGTTACCGTTCACCACAATAAGAAAAAAATTATTTGGCCCAATGTATTGAATTCAAATTCAGGCCTTTTTTTTACAGGCAATTAACAACATCTGGCTATCTATTTAGGTACCTTATTACACTAATACAGGCACAGCAGTAACCACAGATTTAGCTGAATATAAATTGTAGGCCTAGTATTTAGGCCCTGGATGACAGGATCCCTTTTACAGACAGAATTAGACTTGGAAATGCACGGTAGCGTGTGAAGTTATTGAGGATGACCCTATCAGCACCTTCAATGTAATAATATACCCTTTTATGGATAGATTTAAACTTGGCCTGCTACAGCAGAAACCACTGATTTATGGAATTGCTAATTTGGGAATTGAAATTCAACCCAGAACAAAAACTGTGCTTTGACGGACACTAAATAACTCTACCAGCCACAGCAGTAACCACAGATTTAGCTGAATTAAAATTGTAGGCCTAGTATTTAGGCCCTGGATGACAGGTATCCCTTTTACGGACAGAATTACACTTGGAGATGCACGGTAGAGTGTGAAGTTATTGAGGATGACCCTATCAGCACCTTCAATGTAATATACCCTTTTAAGGATAGATTTAAACTTGGCCTGATACAGCAGAAACCACTGATTTAGGGAATTGCTAATTTGGGAATTGTATTTCAACCCAGAAAAAAATATATCCTTTGCCAGACAGCAGACAGTATTACAATTGGCTAGCCACAGCTGAAACACCAGATTTAGGGTACTGCTATTTTGGCAATTGTATTTCACCCCTCAATAAAATAGCAAGCACAGCCAAGCCCCTGATGTAGGATATAGCAAAAAAAACAACACACTATTGATGGTTAAATGGACTTGGTGGCAGTTTGTGCTGGCACACCACAAGACACAAAATGGCCGCCGATCGCCCCAGAAAAAAGTGACAGAATAACGCTCTGGGCAGCCTAAAAACAGTGAGCAGTTAACTAGCAGAAGTTGAATGATACACAGCTGTAGATCGATCACTTCAGTAAGTGTTTTTGATTAGTAAATCCCTGCCTAATCTGGCCCTAACAGCAGCAGCTGCATCCTATCCCTACACTGATCAGAGCAGAGTGACGTGCGGCGCTACGTGAGTCCAGCTTAAATAGAGCCTGGGTCACATGCTGCACTAGCCAATCACAGCCATGCCAATAGTAGGCAAGGCTGTGATGGCCTCTTGGGGCAAGTAGTATGACGCTTGTTGATTGGCTGCTTTGCAGCCTTTCAAAAAGCGCCAAGAAAGCGCCGAACCCCAAACCCGAACTTTTACGTAAATGTTCGGGTCCGTGTCACAAACACCCCAAAATTCGGTACGAACCCGAACTATACAGTTCGGGTTCGCTCATCCCTACTTAATACCTGTTGTGACCTGTACAAAATCTTCTGGTTTTATCATACATCTCTACCTCACTGAGATTGTGTATATATATTGTTATACACACGTCACGATACTGATGTATGATGTCACCGGATGATTTCATATGTTTCACACACACATAAATATATATAGGTATATATATTAATAACATAAGCATCACCAAAACAATGCAAATATGCATAGAAAACGCTATATCCCCGGACCCACAGTCAATGTCCCTGCTCACTGGACAGGCCTAGCCGATGGTGGACACAGCAGAGCCTGCAAGTCGTGCTATGCCGCTACAGAGGACACCCCTAGCAGATGGCAAACGCAGCAGAGCCTGCAAGTCAATAACTGTGCTGCAGTCCAGTACAGCCTAGCAAAACAATCTAATCCTAACTAACTAACTAATGCTAGGCCTAGGCTAGTCTCTGTAACTTCAAGCGCCACACAATATAACAATCAGTAACCAGGTGTACTGACCTGCGTCCGTTCTGGGCCCGAGGATGCAGCCCACCAGGTATGGCCACCAACCTCTTAGCAACCGTGCGGCCTTGCTTGATGATGAGGCCTTCTGTCCACACACTGAACTGGTCTTCCTGGGACAACCTCTCTTTCAAAAGAGCTGGATTCAGTCAGGGTATAACAGCTACTCTCCTTCTTCTGAGTGTCCATTAACTGCCGGATATCTGCAAGCCAGGATGGAATCGGATTCAGTCCCTCACAGCACAATGCTTCCACCATGCCAGATCAACACTTCCTGGTTCACTCACAGGCAGCAGCATAAGTCATCATCTGTATTGCATATTCAAATCTCAGAGTGTGCTGGCTATAGCTGCAAAACAGTGGCCTCTAATGCCCGGAATGCCAAATGACAGTTCAAGTACAGACATTATGCAGAAATAGCTGTTTCACAATCTCACATATGTGTGTATGTATGTTCCGCAAAAACTCAAATACGCAACCATCGATTTCAACTAAACTTGGTATACACATCCCTTGCTACCTTGAAAGAAATTTTGCGGAGGTCTCGGCTCTCTACGACGTACCGTTCACGAGATATTCCCAAAAATGACCTGTATTATCCAATAGAAGCCTGCCAGCCTTTCACTTAAATCCTAACTGCCAATTGACGGGAGCTGTGGAGTTCACAGTTAAAGGGGCGTTCACCGTGAAAGTCACTGTGAAAGGGCCGGTCACCATCAAAGTCACTGTTAAAGGGGTGGTCACCGTCAAAGTGACAGTTAAAGGGGAGACTTTAAGCCTCCTTCTAATTATAAAGTTACTGTGACAACTAAATCAACAGGGAGGGAGGGCGGGTTGGCAGCAGATCTTCAAAATGCAAACTATCACTAAGAAAACCAAAATAGAATTAATGTAAATAGCAATATTTATTGTATTTAGATGTAAATCGGCAGTGTTTTGTGCACTAATTAACCCTAAGTAACCCTAATAAATATTTTTTTTTTTTTTTCCAGTAGTGAACAAGGCCATAAAGGAATTGGAGGACACCAAAAAGGAATTCCTCAAAGATGTTGTGGAGCTTAAAAAAATGCAGCATCGGTTCAATAAGAGGTTTCATCAAATGGAGGAAAAACACCTTCACCAGCTCCAAAAAATTTATAAAATATTATTGGAGCTAAAATAGTTGCCCTAGAGGCTTGCTTTCTTATTTTTGTTATAAATACATTTTTTCAGTTTGATAACGTGTGCTTTGTTTTTTTTTATGTAATGTTACGGTGTAATTTTAGAAATTTGTTGTAAGGCCCCTTTATTCCAGGGTCAGGACAGACAGCAGAACAGACAGCATTAGGTACATGGTAACACTGTAGTATACGCCCCACACATAACTCAGCAGTGTCAGAACCTACAACAGCAAGTATCGGTAACGGTGGAGAATAAGGCCCACACATAAGTCATCAGGGTCAGGACAGACTTTAGAATCCGCACCAGGTAGATGTTAAGGGTCCAATATAAGGGCTACACATAGCTCGGCCTAACTCAGCACGCCATCAGCATGTTCGAAGTGTGCAGCAGGAATTTGTTCCCAGGAATGGGCCCCTACCAGACCAGGACAACACCGAAAATAAACCAAGACACCTCTGACAGCATCATGTCATAAGTGTGCAGCAGGAATGGGCTAACATGAAAAAAATTACACAATTTGACTTTCTAAAATTTTTGTTTGAATAAATAATTATTTTTTTAAACAACAAGAAAAAGAAGTACAAGATTAGCTACACACGACACAACGCATTCCTCTGACTGATAGAACTTTCAAGATCGGGCACATAAAGTCTGTGGTAGATAAATATTTTTAATAACATTTTAACAATAACAATTTCAAACATTTTAACAATAACAGTCCTTTCTGGCTTATTTTGAATTTTTTTCATGGAATGCAACTATATGTTTTATTATTTTACGGTTCCTCTGATCCATCCTCCGAACCTTCTTTGAAACCCGCCACAGCAGCTTATGTAGAGCCAATTGATCCTTTTCTTGCTCCTTCTGGTACTTGACCATTCGTTGATGGCATTTATTGATTACTGTATGTTTAAAAGAAAAGAAAATATTAATGAAATTTAGTTTAGCAGACAATTAGTGCATTGTGTGGAGTAGGTGTATAAACACTTAAGATTTACATCTAAATCAAAAAGTTACACATGTTTTTGGTCATTATAGTGTTTCTGGGATTAGAGATAGTTCGGATACAGTTTAATGTTATTTTTTTCGGTAGTTTATATTTATTAGCTACTTTAGACACTTACGCCACTTGCACACGACCTATGCCCTTCGAGACATACGGTCCATGAGCATGCCATATGTCCCTGAGCAGCATACTACATCCTGCACATGGGAGCGCACAGCAGCAGAGGTTACTATGATACTCTCCACATTGTCCGCCCGTGGGACTATAGTCCTGTGTTCATATGAGTGCAGGACAATCAACTCTCGGGTGGCGATGCGCACAGCATCAATAGTAACCTATGGTTAATATACATTATTGGCATAGTAACCAATGATGCTGCGCGCTCCCATGTGCACGTTGTATGCCGCCCTGGGACATATGGCATGCTCATGGACCGTATGTCTCGGAGCGCATACGATCGCGTGCAAGGGGCCTTAGGCTACATGCGCACGACCGTTGTGTGTTTTGCATTGCGCGTTAATGGTGTATCTGAAAAACCTGTAAGGTTTCCCTGTGAGTTATGCAATTAGCGTAACTGCCCAGGCAGCCATTTCAATAACTGCATATTCTTGTCCACAAAACGGACAACAATAGGACTGGTAATATTTTTTCTAGGCACCACATAACGGAGCTACGATGGGGCATCACACGGATTTCAGACCGCATATTTTTCTGCACCATGGAATTGAATGGGTCCATATCAAAGCTGTAAAAACTGCGGCTCGGATGCGGACCTAAACAACGGTCATGCGCCTAATGGACAGGTGCATTTCAGTTTTTTTATAGTAAGGTAGTTTATGTTGACCCCCTCATTGTAGGGACTTATAAACAATTACCAACCGGCCAATTTACTAGTAAGCCGCAGCGGCAAGTGACTGGACGCACAGGGACGTTCTATTATGTAACAACAAACCCCCGGGCCCCAGGCGTAGTTGCTTACTAACTGGGTGCAAAGGCGGCTCAGGTAAACAGTCAGCCATGTTAACTAAGGTCGGCTATAGTTTAGATTTCTTACACATGTGCATTTTTGCTCAAGAGTTGAAAGGGGGGTGGGGGGAATCATGTGATGCATGTGAACATCTTATGTATACAGAATTATTTGGATGTGTGCACATATTTACCCTCCTGGGGGGGTGTAGACCAACTCTCCCTCCTCCTCTTCTTCTTGACCTGGGGGGGTTAAAATCTGGAGGATGAGAAGGTCCGGCCTCTTCCGTCTCTACTTACACCATTGCGCATACATCAGGGGGCGAAGTGCAGACATCAGGGAATGAAGTGCAGACATCGGGGGGGAGGGGGGGGTGCAGATATCAGGGTGTGAACTGCAGACATCAGGGGGAGATGTGGCCCAGACATTTTCAGAGGGTCCTGCCTGCTCTCCCTCCGACTGCTCCTCAGACTTATCAGGGGAGTAACTGCAGACATCAGGGGGGGAACTAAATACATCAAAGGGGGAACTGGAGACATCAGGGGGGTAAGTGGCCAAGACAGTTGCAGAGTGTCCGGCCTGCTCTCCCTCCGTATGCTCCTCCGACTCTTCGTCCATTGACCTGCACCACGTTCAGAACAGGCCTTTTGCATCTTCGTTGTTTTGTTAATGGAACGGGAAGGCAAATAATCACACAATTTTAAGAATTTAGACCAAAAACTTAGAATTCATAACAAAGTAATAGATCAAGAAATTCTGAGATGTATTGATCTGCTTGGGATTATGATTATACACATGGTGTATTTTCCTCAATTTGTGGTTTTATAATATGCAAAAACAAGTGTTATAGATGGCTAGAAGTAGTCAAAGTTACTAGGTACGATGAGCTAACACAGGGATTTGTTAGGAGGATGTGCTATAGGGCAGCGACCGCCCTGGAAGATTGTTTGCCTGGCCGCGGCGATCCTGGTCCTCGGCTCGGCTATCGACTGTGCAGGGCTGCGCACAGAGTGAGGTCGCTGTGTGACCTCACACTGTGCGCCACGATACACAGCCGACAGCAGAATGAAGAGGATTGCGATTGTGACCAGAAGCAGGAGAGGTAAGTGTTTTTTTTTTTTTTATTTGCACTGGGGACTGACATGGAGGGCAGATGGCTGACATGGGGGCTGATAGATGGCTAAAGTTTGGGGGGTTGATCTGAGGCATTGGGGGTTTGATCTGATATCTGATTAACATTGAGGGTCTGATTGCTGGTCTGACCTGAGGTGTAATGAAAAATATTTTTTTCTTATTGTTCTACTCTAAAACCTAGGTGCATCTTATATAGGGCAAAAAATACGGTACAGTGCAGCACAGACCAGTGCAGCATAGACCCTAGTCAGTTTATATAGTCGTTATATAGTGTTATATATTTTAATATGCACCTTGTGTTTTGTTATGCGCCAAATCAGTCAGCGCCGACTAGCACCAGCTAAGCCCTGCCCACCCATAAGCCCCCCCCAGAACCCACACCGCCTTTCCCTCCACCCGGTCCCTGGGAAAATGTCTTGCATGAAACTGGTCCTTGGTGCAAAAAAGGTTTAGGACCACTGCTATAGGGTATTGTGGCTGGGTTATTGACGGTTTGGGGAACTAAACAACACTTCTGCAATTAGATACGGGGTTATTGGATGGTGTTAAGTTACTTTTGGTGGCTGCCAGCTTTATACTGTCTGACAAGCCACAAATTCATGATCTGCAGCCTGCCCGACCTCCCTCCCTGTTGACTTAGTTGTCACAGTCACTTATTATAAGGGGTCTTAAAGGGATTCTGTCACCAGGATTTCACTTACTGAGCTGTTAACATGACCACATCAGTCTTCATGATTTATATTACAATCTACTAGTATTACTGCGCTGTGTCTTGTAATTTGTCTGTAAAATCGCTTTTATTAATATGCAAATAACCTAAATAAGGAGCCCAAGGGGCTGTCCCTCTGTCCGGTGGAGCCCAGCCACACCCCTTCTCCTTGAGCACAGCACCGCCCCACTGCTAATTTATTCACTCCTCATCGCCGACCTCATATGCCTGGTGCGCCGTAATCGCATGCATCGTGGAAAGACCAGTCAGCGCATGCGCAATGTGTTCTGTGAAGCCGATGCCATAAAACTGCGCGGGCGCCGACAGGTCTATCCCAAAAACTGAAGAAACTATGGCTCTCAGAATATGGAGACACTAAATCATGATTTTTTTTGTTTCAAAAATTATATTATTGTGTAAAACTTACATAAATAAAAAAAAAAGTATACATATTAGGTATTGCCGCGTCCGTATCGACCGGCTCTATAAAAATATCACATGACCTAACCCCTCAGATGAACACCGTAAAAAATTTAAAATAAAAACTGTGCTAAATAAACAATTTTTTGTCACCTTACATCACAAAAAGTGTAATAGCAAGCAATCAAAAAGTCACACGCTGTCATGCCCTGCTCTGACTATGTGTGGAGGTCGGCCAGAATAGCAGCACGTGTTTAGTTTTGTTTTGGAGTCGTGCTGGATCCGCCTCCCTTCAGGTGCACTGGGTGGGGTCATTGGTTTAAATCTCACTCAATCTCAGTGTTCTGTCCGGGTTATAGAAATCAGTCTGGCCTTGGAAGCAATGAAGGAAGGATTGTCTGTTCCAGCTCAGATAAGATAAGTTTGGTTTCTGTTTTTGTTGTTTGCTGTCTAGGTTGTTTGTGTGTCATCCGTCCCCTCCAGAATCTGAGGGAGCAGGCTGCTCCTATTCCCCTTTTCACCATCTCAGGGATTCTAGGGTATTTTAGCCCAGGCACGAGGACACTTTATTCCTACCGTCTAGGTCTGAATGTGGGCTTAGCAGTGTAGGGAGAGAAGTCAGGGATTTGCTAGGAGGTGACCCTTCCCCTGCTTCACTAAAACATGATTTGTTTGCTTCAAAAATGAAATCATTGTGTAAAACTTTTTTTAAAAAAGTATACACTTTAGGTATCGCCGCATCCGTGACAACCTGGTCTATAAAAATATCACATGATCTAACCTGTCAGATGAATTTTGTAAATAACAAAATATAAAAACGGTGCCAAAAACCTATTTCTTGTTATCTTGCCTCACAAAAAGTGTAATATAGAGCAACCAAAAATCATATGTACCCTAAACTAGTACCAACAATACTGCCATCCTATCCGGTAGTTTCTAAAATATGGCCACTTTTTTGGAGTTTCTACTCTAGGAGTGCATCAGGGGGGCTTCAAATGGGACATGGTGTCAAAAAAACCAGTCCAGCAAAATCTGCCTTCCAAAAACCGTATGGCATTCCTTTCCTTCTGCGCCCTGCCGTGTGCCCGTATAGCGGTTTACGACCACATATGGGGTGTTTCTGTAAACTACAGAATCTTGGCCATAAATATTGAGTTTGGTTTGGCTGTTAAACCTTGCTTTGTAACTGGAAAAAAAATATTAAAATGGAAAATCTGCCAAAAAAGTGAAATTTGGAAATTGTATCTCTATTTTTCATTAATTCTTGTGGAACACCTAAAGGGTTAACAAAGTTTGTAAAATCAGTTGGAATACCTTGAGGGGTGAAGTTTCTTAGATGGGGTCACTTTTATGGAGTTTCTACTCTAGGGGTGCATCAGGGGGGCTTCAAATGGGACATGGTGTCAAAAAAAACAGACCAGCAAAACCTGCCTTCCAAAAACCGTATGGCATTCCTTTCCTTCTGCGCCCTGCCGTGTGCCCATACAGCGGTTTACGACCACATATGGGGTGTTTCTGTAATCTACAGAATCTGGTCCATAAATATTGAGTTTGGTTTGGCTGTTAACCCTTGCTTTGTAACTGGAAAAAAATTATTAAAATGGAAAATCTGCCAAAAAAGTTAAATTTTGAAATTGTATCTCTATTTTCCATTAATTCTTGTGGAACACCTAAAGGGTTAACAAAGTTTGTAAAATCAGTTTTGAATACCTTGAGGGATGTAGTTAATAGAATGGGGTCATTTTTGGGTGGTTTCTATTATGTAAGCCTCGCAAAGTGACTTCAGATCTGAACTGGTCCCTAAAAATTGGGTTTTTGAGATTTGCTTCTAAGCCTTGTAACATCCCCAAAAAATAAAATATCATTCCCAATATGATCCAAACATGAATTAGACATATGGGGAATGTAAAGTAATAACTATTTTTGGAGGTATTACTATGTATTATAGAAGTAGAGAAATTAAAACTTGGAAATTTGCAATTTTTTAAAAAATTTTGTTAAATTTTTTATTTATTTTTTACTTTATTTTAACAGTGTCATGAAGTACAATATGTGATGAAAAAAAAATCGCAGAATGGCCTGGATAAGTCAAAGCATTTTAAAGTTATCAGCACTTAAAGTGACACTGGTCAGATTTTCAAAAAATGGCCGGGTCTTTAACCCCTTAAGGACGCAGGGCATACCGGTACGCCCTATTTCCCGAGTCCTTAAGGATTCAGGGCGTACCGGTACGTCCTAACTTTAAATCGGGATTCCGGCGCCCCGGGGGTTAATCGCAACGGGATGCCGACTGAAATCATTCAGCCGGCATCCCGTAACAACGCAGGGGGGGTCATTTGACCCCCCGTATCGGCAATCGCAGAAAACCGCAGGTCAATTCAGACCTGCGGTTTGCTGCGCTTTCTGCAGTTTCTGATCCCCGCGGTCCCTGACCGCGGGAATCAGAAACTTTAGTGTCCCTAAAATATGGATTTTACACCCCCCCCTGCACCCCTGCATGATTTTTTGCCGGCGGGTGGTGCAGGGGGGGGGGGAGTTGTGGGCGGTGGGGGCGATGCGGGAGGTGGGCGGTGCAGCAGGCGGGATCGCGATCCCCCGCCCGCCTCCCCTTGAATAAATCGTTGGTGTAGAGTGGGTATACCAGGGTGCCAGCACATTGCTGACACCCTGGTATAAATGGCTGACATCGATGATGCGATGTCAGCCGTTTAACCCTTTCCATACCGCGGTCGGTACGGACTGCTGTATGGAAAAAGTTAACAGTAAGAGGGAGCTCCCTCCCTCTCCCATCGGGGGGCTGCAGTGCCTTTGCAGCCCCCCGATGGAGAGGGAGAGAGCCCCCAGACAGCCCCCCGACAGCCCCGTCCTTACCCTTCCCCGTCTGCGAAGTTCTGACCACTAATGAGCAGACGGGGAAGGTTCCTATGGCAACAGGACGCCGTCTCAGGCATCCTGCTGTCCATGGTGCTGAACAGATCTGTGCTAAAAGGCATAGATCTGTTCAGACAAAGTGTAAAATACAGTACAGTACAATATATATTGTACTGTACTGTATTATACAGACATCAGACCTACTGGATCTTCAAAAACCAAGTGGGTCTGGGTCAAAAAAAAGTAAAAATCAAAAAACACATTTATCACTGATTAAAAATGAAAAAAATAAAATTCCCTACACATGTTTGGTATCGCCGCGTCTGTAACGACCTGATCTATAAAACGGTCATGTTACTTTACCCGACTGGTGAACGCCATAAAAATAAAAAATAAAAAACTATGATGAAATTGAAATTTTGCCCACCTTACTTCCCAAAAAAGGTAATAAAAGTGATCAAAAAAGTCGTATGCAAAATTGTAACAATCAAACCGTCATCTCATCTGGCAAAAATCATACCCTACCCAAGATAATCGCCAAAAACTGAAAAAACTATGGAAACACTAAAACATGATTTTTTTTGTTTCAAAAATGAAATCATTGTGTAAAACTTAAATAAATAAACAAAAAGTATACATATTAGGTATTGCCGCGTCCGTATCGACCGGCTCTATAAAAATATCACATGACCTAACCCCTCAGGTGACCACCGTAAAAAAATAAAAATAAAAACGGTGTAAAAAAAGCAATTTTTTGTCATCTTATGTCACAAAAAGTGTAATAGCAAGCGATCAAAAAGTCATATGCACCCCAAAATAGTGCCAATCAAACCGTCATCTCATCCTGCAAAAAATGAGACCCTACTTAAGATAATCTCCCAAAAACTGAAAAAACTATGGCTCTTAGACTATGGAGACACTAAAACATTGTTTCTGTTTTAAAAATGAAATCATTGTGTAAAACTTACATAAATAAAAAAAATTGTATACATATTGGGTATCGCCGCGTCCGTGACGACCTGGTCTATAAAATTACCACATGATCTAACCTGTCAAATGAATTTTGTAAATAACAAAAAAAAAAAACGTGCCCAAAAATCTATTAGTTGTTACCTTGCCGCACAAAAAAGGGTAATATAGAGCAACCAAAAATCATATGTACCCTAAACTAGTACCAACAAAACTGCCACCCTATCCCGTGGTTTCTAAAATGGGGTCACTTTTTTTTGGAGTTTCTACTCTAGGGGTGCATCAGGGGGGCTTCAAATGGGACATGGTGTCCAAAAAACCAGTCCAGCAAAATCTGCCTTCCAAAAACCGTATGGCATTCCTTTCCTTCTGCGCCCTGCCGTGTGCCCGTACAGCGGTTTACGGCCACATATGGGGTGTTTCTGTAAACTACAGAATCAGGGCCATAAATAATGAGTTTTGTTTGGCTGTTAAACCTTGCTTTGTAACTGGAAAAAAAATATTAAAATGGAAAATCTGCCAAAAAAGTGAAATTTTGAAATTGTATTCCAAAAACCATACGGCGCACCTTTCCCTCTACGCCCTACTGTGTAGCCGTACAGCAGTTTACGGCCACATATGGGGTGTTTCTGTAAACGGCAGAGTCAGGGCAATAAAGATACAGTCTTGTTTGGCTGTTAACCCTTGCTTTGTTAGTGGAAAAAATGGGTTAAAATGGAAAATTAGGCAAAAAAATGAAATTCTCAAATTTCATCCCCATTTGCCAATAACTCTTGTGCAACACCTCAAGGGTTAACGAAGTTTGTAAAATCAGTTTTGAATACCTTGAGGGGTGTAGTTTATAGAATGGGGTCATTTATGGGCGGTTTCTATTATGTAAGCCTCGCAAAGTGACTTCAGACCTGTAGTTGTCCCTAAAAATTGGGTATTTGTAAATTTCTGAATAATTTCAAGATTTGCTTCTAAACTTCTAAGCCTTGTAACTTCCCCAAAAAATAAAATATCATTCCCAAAATGCTACAAACATGAAGTAGACATATGGGGAATGTAAAGTCATCACAATTTTCGGGGGTATTACTATGTGTTACAGAAGTAGAGAAACTGAAACTTTGAAATTTGCTAATTTTTCAACATTTTTGGTAAATATAGTATTTTTTTATGCAAAAAAATTAACTTTTTTGACCCAATTTTAGCAGTGTCATGAAGTACAATATGTGATGAAAAAACTATCTCAGAACCGCCTGGATAAGTCAATGCGTTTTAAAGTTATCAGCACTTAAAGTGACACTGGTCAGATTTGCAAAAAATGGCCAAGTCCTTAAGGTGAAATAGGGCTGAGTCCTTAAGGGGTTAAACTCTCTTGCCCATAGGTGGTGACTGGTGAGCGGACTTGATGGTTAAATTCTATTTATCCACAGTTTATCGCAGTTCTATTCAGCGGTTAATGTTAGTATTCCATGTAAAATCTACAGTTTACATCACTAATGTTTGATCTCCCATATCTTCCACCTATTACAATCTTAACCTCTCATATAGCATTGAATTATTGGTTTATGAGGTGAATTTACTGAGGTGTGTGTGTGTGTGTATATATATATATATATATATATATATATATATATATACACTCACCTAAAGAATTATTAGGAACACCATACTAATATGTTTTGGACCCCCTTTTGCCTTCAGAACTGCCTTAATTCTACGTGGCATTGATTCAACAAGGTGCTGATAGCATTCTTTAGAAATGTTGGCCCATATTGATAGGATAGCATCTTGCAGTTGATGGAGATTTGAGGGATGCACATCCAGGGCATGAAGCTCCCGTTCCACCACATCCAAAAGATGCTCTATTGGGTTGAGATCTGGTGACTGTGGGGGCGATTTTAGTACAGTGAACTCATTGTCATGTTCAAGAAACCAATTTGAAATGATTCGAGCTTTGTGACATGGTGCATTATCCAGCTAAAAGTAGCCATCAGAGGATGGATACATGTTCCCATTCTGTTTACGCCAAATTCGGACTCTACCATTTGAATGTCTCAACAGAAATCGAGACTCATCAGACCAGGCAACATTTTTCCAGTCTTCAACAGTCCAATTTTGGTGAGCTCGTGCAAATTGTAGCCTCTTTTTCCTATTTGTAGTGGAGATGAGTGGTACCCGGTGGGGTCTTCAGCTGTTGTAGCCCATCCGCCTCAAGGTTGTGCGTGTTGTGGCTTCACAAATGCTTTGCTGCATACCTCGGTTGTAACAAGTGGTTATTTCGGTCAACGTTGCTCTTCTATCAGCTTGAATCAGTCGGCCCATTCTCGTCTGACCTCTAGCATCCACAAGGCATTTTTGCCCACAGGACTGCCGTATACTGGATGTTTTTCCCTTTTCACACCATTCTTTGTAAACCCTAGAAATGGTTGTGCGTGAAAATCCCAGTAACTGAGCAGATTGTGAAATACTCAGACCGGCCCGTCTGGCACCAACAACCATGCCACGCTCAAAATTGCTTAAATCACCTTTTTTTCCAATTCTGACATTCAGTTTGGAGTTCAGGAGATTGTCTTGACCAGAACCACCCCTCTAAATGCATTGAAGAAACTGCCATGTGATTGGTTGACTAGATAATTGCATTAATGAGAAATAGAACAGGTGTTACTAATAATTCTTTAGGCGAGTGTATATTTATGTGTGTGTGAAATGTATGAAATCATCCGGTGACATCATGCATCAGTACCACGCTGTGTGTATAACAATATATATGTATACAATCACAGCGAGGGAGAGATGTATGACGTAACTGGATGATTTTGTACATGTCAAAACCGGTATTAAGTAATCATTTGTAAAAAAGATTGTGACAAAACCCCTGTTTTATGAATGCCCAGACTCTTGTATTTCGTCTGCTGTTCATTTAGTTAACCCTATTTAGCCCTTTAAATGTACACAAACCACCTTATCTGCAGTTAGCGAACAGAATGGAGATTAGCGAACACATTGGATATTGCCTTTGACGCAATCCACAAACACAATGGATACATTTAGCAAACACAATGGTCTTAGTCATCGACCGCATGTTTGGCCCCTTTATCCAATTATCTCCAGGATAGAGAGGAGAGATTTTACTATTCATGTGGGAGTGTGTTATATCTTAGGCTACTTTCACAACTGCGTTAGGTGCGGATCAGTCTGGTATCTGCACAGACGGATCCGTACCGATAATGCAAACGCTTGTATCCGTTCAGAACGGATCCGTTTGCATTACCATGAAAAAAATAAATAATTGATATATATATATATTTTTTTGTTCTTGATAATGCAAACGGATCCGTTTTGACTTACACTGAAAGTCAATGGGAGGCGGATCCGTTTTCAATTGCACAATATTGTGTCAGTGAAAACGGATACGTCCCAATTGACTTACATTGTAAGTCAGGACGGATCCGTTTGGCTCCGCATCGTCAGGCGTTTTGGTGTCCGCCTCCAAAGTGGAATGGATTCTGAACGGATCCTTATCCATTCAGAATGCATTGGTGCTAAACTGATCCGTTTTGGACCGCTTGTGAGAGCCCTGAAACATATCTCGCAAGCGGACCCAGAAACGCCAGTGTGAAAGTAGCCTTACTGTATATTGATTGGTGACTGTATTCTGTGTGCCTGTTTCCCACAAGGGCACCGTGTGAGTAAACCCTTGCCGGAGGTTAACCCTACTACATCTGTACAGATTAGCAGCATAACTGTATATATACATTACAGAGTGTTGTAGAGAGAGGGACCAAATTCATGTAAGCATTGCACCTGGGCATAATCTTGAACTGTACTCCACTACTCGATCGTACTTTAGTCTCTTGATGTCACACCATTTTTTTGGATGACCGGTATTTCATGCCGCACTCCATATTTTGCATATAACGCTGATTGAAGAGACAGTACTATCTTTTTTTTGTCCTTTCTTTTCGTGGTCCGGTCATATCCCCGAGGAAGAAATTGCTGATGGATAAAGATGAAAGCATATATTCAAAACATTTTTAGTATACCACATATTAAATATATATCCGAAATAAAAAAAAATTAAATTGAAAACCAAATTTAAATTTTCATGTTACTGTTAAGAATTCTGATTCTATTGAGATTCTATGTGTGTAAGCTCTGACAAATTAGATATTGCCCAAGTAAGCTGAGATGTACCTGTCTTGTTAAAGCACAGTACCGTATGTATAGCTGGGTCACCTCGTTGCAGGGCACCCTGTGTAACGCAAATTGAACCGGTAAAACCTTACATTCAGACTAAGAAAGCTCTTGATCATAAAATAGAATCTCTATATATATTGTGTGTGTGTTATATATATAGTGGCAGGAAAATTGATGTGCTATGTGCATGTGATAGTTTTTCCATGGACCATACATACATGCTACTAACATTGTGCGCCGACGAAACAAGAATGCTATTTTCACCAATTCGCAATATATACTGTAGCCAGTTAAAATGTGTTGAATTGACTTTCAGACAAAAAATACTAAAAAATCGTATAAATATAGATAATAATTAGAGTTGAGCAAACACCTGGATGTTCGGGTTCGAGAAGTTCGGCCGAACTTCCCGGAAATGATCGGGTTTGGGATCCGAACCCGACCCGAACTTCGTCCCGAACCCGAACCCCATTAAAGTCCATGGGGACCCGAACTTTTGGGCACTAAAAAGGCTGTAAAACAGCCCAGGAAAGAGCTAGAGGGCTGCAAAAGGCAGCAACATGTAGGTAAATCCCCTGCAAACAAATGTGGATAGGGAAATGAATTAAAATAAAAATAAAAAAAATAAAAATTAACCAATATCAATTGGACAGAGGTCCCATAGCAGAGAATCTGGCTTCACGTCAGCAGAGAATCAGTCTCTTCATGCCATAGCAAAGAATCTGGCTTCATGTCAGCAGAGAATCAGTCTCTTCATGCCATAGCAGAGAATCTGGCTTCATGTCAGTGCAGAATCAGTCTTCATGTCATAGCAGAGAATCAGGCTTTACGTCACCCACCACTGGAACAGGCCACTGTCACATATTTAGGCCCCGGCACCCAGACAGAGGAGAGAGGTCCCGTAACAGAGAATCTGGCCTTATGTCAGCGCAGAATCACTCTTCATGTCATAGCAGAGAATCAGGCTTCACGTCACCCACCACTGGAACAGGCCACTGTCACATATTTAGGCCCAGGCACCCAGGCAGAGGAGAGAGGTCCCGTAACAGAGAATCTGGCCTTATGTCAGCGCAGAATCAGTCTTCATGTCATAGCAGAGAATCAGGCTTCAGGTCACCCACCACTGGAACAGGCCAATGTCACATATTTAGGCCCAGGCACCCAGGCAGAGGAGAGAGGTCCCGTAACAGAGAATCTGGCCTTATGTCAGCACAGAATCTGTCTTCATGTCATAGCAGAGAATCAGGCTTCACATCACCCACCACTGGAACAGGCCACTGTCACATATTTAGGCCCCGGCACCCAGACAGAGGAGAGAGGTCCCGTAACAGAGAATCTGGCCTTATGTCAGCACAGAATCTGTCTTAATGTCATAGCAGAGAATCAGGCTTCACGTCACCCACCACTGGAACAGGCCACTGTCACATATTTAGGCCCCGGCACCCAGACAGAGGAGAGAGGTCCCGTAACAGAGAATCTGGCCTTATGTCAGCACAGAATCTGTCTTCATGTCATAGCAGAGAATCAGGCTTCACGTCACCCACCACTGGAACAGGCCACTGTCACATATTTAGGCCCCGGCACCCAGACAGAGGAGAGAGGTCCCGTAACAGAGAATCTGGCGTTATGTCAGCACAGAATCAGTCTTCATGTCATAGCAGAGAATCAGGCTTTACGTCACCCACCACTGGAACAGGCCACTGTCACATATTTCGGCCCCGGCACCCAGACAGAGGAGAGAGGTCCCGTAACAGGGAATCTGGCCTTATGTCAGCGCAGAATCAGTCTTCATGCCATAGCAGAGAATCAGGCTTCACGTCACCCACCACTGGAACAGGCCACTGTCACATATTTAGGCCCAGGCACCCAGGCAGAGGAGAGAGGTCCCGTAACAGAGAATCTGGCCTTATGTCAGCACAGAATCTGTCTTCATGTCATAGCAGAGAATCAGGCTTCACGTCACCCACCACTGGAACAGGCCACTGTCACATATTTAGGCCCCGGCACCCAGACAGAGGAGAGAGGTCCCGTAACAGAGAATCTGGCCTTATGTCAGCACAGAATCTGTCTTCATGTCATAGCAGAGAATCAGGCTTCACGTCACCCACCACTGGAACAGGCCACTGTCACATATTTAGGCCACAGCACCCAGACAGAGGAGAGAGGTCCCATAACAGAGAATCTGGCCTTATGTCAGCGCAGAATCAGTCTTCATGTCATATCAGAGAATCAGGCTTCACGTCACCCACCACTGGAACAGGCCACTGTCACATATTTAGGCCCAGGCACCCAGGCAGAGGAGAGAGGTCGCGTAACAGAGAATCTGGCTTCATGTCAGCACAGAATAAGTCTTCATGTCATAGCAGAGACTCATGCTTCACGTCACCCACCACTGGAACAGGCCACTGTCACACATTTAGGCCCCGGCACCCAGACAGAGGAGAGGTTCATTCAACTTTGGGTTGCCCCGCAATATAATGGTAAAATGAAATTAAAAATAGTATTGAATGAGGAAGTGCCCTGGAGAAGAATAATATATTGTTAAGGGGAGGTAGTTAATATCTAATCTGCACAAGGGATGGACAGGTCCTGTGGGATCCATGCCTGGTTCATTTTTATGAACGTCAGCTTGTCCACACTGGCTGTAGACAGGCGGCTGCGTTTGTCTGTAATGACGCCCCCTGCCGTGCTGAATACACGTTCAGACAAAACGCTGGCCGCCGGGCAGGCCAGCACCTCCAAGGCATAAAAAGGCTAGCTCTGGCCACGTGGACAATTTGGAGACCCAGAAGTTGAATGGGGCCGAACCATCAGTCAGTACGTGGAGGGGTGTGCACAGGTACTGTTCCACCATGTTAGTGAAATCTTGCCTCCTGCTAACACGTTCCGTATCAGGTGGTGGTGCAGTTAGCTGTGGCGTGTTGACAAAACTTTTCCACATCTCTGCCATGCTAACCCTGCCCTCAGAGGAGCTGGGCGTGACACAGCTGCGTTGGCGACCTCTTGCTCCTCCTCTGCCTTCGCCTTGGGCTTCCACTGGTTCCCCTCTGACATTTGGGAATGCTCTCAGTAGCGCGTCTACCAACGTGCGCTTGTACTCGCGCATCTTCTTATCACGCTCCAGTGTAGGAAGTAAGGTGGGCACATTGTCTTTGTACCGGGGATCCAGCAGGGTGGCAACTCAGTAGTCCGCACACGTTAAAATGTGGGCAACTCTGCTGTCGTTGCGCAGGCACTGCAGCATGTAGTCGCTCATGTGTGCCAGGCTGCCCAGAGGTAAGGACAAGCTGTCCTCTGTGGGAGGCGTATCGTCATCGTCCTGTGTTTCCCCCCAGCCACGCACCAGTGATGGGCCCGAGCTGCTTTGGGTGCCACCCCGCTGTGAACATGCTTCATCCTCATCCTCCTCCACCTCCTCCTCATCCTCGTCCTCCTCGTCCTCCAGTAGTGGGCCCTGTCTGGCCACATTTGTACCTGGCCTCTGGTGTTGCAAAAAACCTCCCTCTGAGTCACTTCGAAGAGACTGGCCTGAAAGTGCTAAAAATGACCCCTCTTCCTCCTCTTCCTCCTGGGCCACCTCCTCTTCCATCATCGCCCTAAGTGTTTTCTCAAGGAGACATAGAAGTGGTATTGTAACGCTGATAACGGCGTCATCGCCACTGGCCATGTTGGTGGAGTACTCGAAACAACGCAACAGGGCACACAGGTCTCGCATGGAGGCCCAGTCATTGGTGGTGAAGTGTGTCTGATCCGCAGTGCGACTGACCCGTGCGTGCTGCAGCTGAAACTCCACTATGGCCTGCTGCTGCTCGCACAGTCTGTCCAGCATATGCAAGGTGGAGTTCCACCTGGTGGGTAAGTCGCATATGAGGCGGTGAGCGGGAAGGCCGAAGTTACGCTGTAGCGCAGACAGGCGAGCAGCGGCAGGGTGTGAACGCCGGAAGCGCGAACAGACGGCCCGCACTTTATGCAGCAGCTCTGACATGTCGGGGTAATTGCGAATGAACTTCTGCACCACCAAATCCAGCACAAGCGCCAGGCAAGGGATGTGCGTCAAACCGGCTAGTCCCAGAGCTGCAACGAGATTTCGCCCATTATCGCACACCACCAGGCCGGGCTTGAGGCTCACCGGCAGCAACCACTCGTCGGTCTGTTGTTCTATACCCCGCCACAATTCCTGTGCGGTGTAGGGCCTGTCCCCCAAACATATGAGTTTCAGAACGGCCTGCTGACGTTTACCCCGGGCTGTGCTGAAGTTGGTGGTGAAGGTGTTTGGCTGACTGGATGAGCAGGTGGAAGAAGAGGAGGAGGAAGCTGAGTAGGAGGAGGAGGAGACAGGAGGCAAAGAATGTTGCCCTGCGATCCTTGGCGGCGGAAGGACGTGCGCCAAACAGCTCTCCGCCTGGGGCCCAGCCGCCACTACATTTACCCAGTGTGCAGTTAGGGAGATATAGCGTCCCTGGCCATGCTTACTGGTCCACGTATCTGTGGTTAGGTGGACCTTGCCACAGATGGCGTTGCGCAGTGCACACTTGATTTTATCGGACACTTGTTTGTGCAGGGAAGGCACGGCTCTCTTGGAGAAGTAGTGGCGGCTGGGAACAACATACTGTGGGACAGCAAGCGACATGAGCTGTTTGAAGCTGTGTGTGTCCACCAGCCTAAATGACAGCATTTCATAGGCCAGTAGTTTAGAAATGCTGGCATTCAGGACCAGGGATCGAGGGTGGCTAGGTGGGAATTTACGCTTTCTCTCAAATGTTTGTGAGATGGAGAGCTGAACGCTGCCGTGTGACATGGTTGAGATGCTTGGTGATGCAGGTGGTGGTGTTGGTGGTACATCCCATGTTTGCTGGGCGGCAGGTGCCAACGTTCCTCCAGAGGCAGAGGAAGAGGCCGAGGCGGCGGCAGCAGCAGCAGAAGAGGCCGAGGCGGCGGCAGCAGCAGAAGAGGCCGAGGCAGAAGAGGTAGCAGGGGGAGCCTGAGTGACTTCCTTGTTTTTAAGGTGTTTACTCCACTGCAGTTCATGCTTTGCATGCAGGTGCCTGGTCATGCAGGTTGTGCTAAGGTTCAGAACGTTAATGCCTCGCTTCAGGCTCTGATGGCACAGCGTGCAAACCACTCGGGTCTTGTCGTCAGCACATTGTTTGAAGAACTGCCATGCCAGGGAACTCCTTGAAGCTGCCTTTGGGGTGCTCGGTCCCAGATGGCGGCGGTCAGTAGCAGGCGGAGTCTCTTGGCGGCGGGTGTTCTGATTTTGCCCACTGCTCCCTCTTTTGCTACGCTGTTGGCTCGGTCTCACCACTGCCTCTTCCTCCGAACTGTGAAAGTCAGTGGAAGGACCTTCGTTCCATGTGGGGTCTAGGACCTCATCGTCCCCTGCATCGTCTTCCACCCAGTCTTGATCCCTGACCTCCTGTTCAGTCTGCACACTGCAGAAAGACGCAGCAGTTGGCACCTGTGTTTCGTCATCATCAGAGACGTGCTGAGGTGGTATTCCCATGTCCTCATCATCAGGAAACATAAGTGGTTGTGCGTTAGTACATTCTATCTCTTCCACCCCTGGGGAAGGGCTAGGTGGATGCCCTTGGGAAACCCTGGCAGCAGAGTCTTCAAACAACATAAGAGACTGCTGCATAACTTGAGGCTCAGACAGTTTCCCTGATATGCATGGGGGTGATGTTACAGACCGATGGGCTTGGTTTTCATGCGCCATCTGTGCGCTTTCTGCAGAAGACTGGGTGGGAGATAATGTGAACGTGCTGGATCCACTGTCGGCCACCCAATTGACTAATGCCTGTACCTGCTCAGGCCTTACCATCCTTAGAACGGCATTGGGCCCCACCAAATATCGCTGTAAATTCTGCTGGCTACTGGGACCTGAGGTAGTTGGTTCACTAGGACGTGTGGCTGTGGCAGAACGGCCACGTCCTCTCCCAGCACCAGAGGGTCCACTAACACCACCACGACCATGTCCACGTCCGCGTCCGCGTCCCTTATTAGATGTTTTCCTCATTGTTCCCGTTCACCACAATTTTGAGAATGGCAAATTTGGGAATAGTTTTTCAACCCAGAACAAAAAGTGTGCTTTTACGGTCACTACAAATAACTTGACCAGCTAAAACAGTACAGATTTGGTTGAATAGAAATGTGAGGCCTGTTTTTTTTTTGCGCTGTGTGACAGGTATAGGTTTAATCACAGAATTAGACTTCTATCTGCACGGTAGCGTGTGTCTTAGGTTTTTCTGAATGACACTATCAGCACCTTCAATGTAAGATATCCTTTTTGGGATAGATTTCAAGTAGGCCTCATATAGCAGAAACTAGTTATTTTGAGAATGGCAAATTTGGGAATAGTTTTTCAACCCAGAACAAAAAATGTGCTTTTACGGTCCCTACAAATAACTTGACCAGCTAAAACAGTACAGATTTGGTTGAATAGAAATGTGAGGCCTGTTTTTTTTTTGCGCTGTGTGACAGGAATAGGTTTAATCACAGAATTAGACTTCTATCTGCACGGTAGCGTGTGTCTTAGGTTTTTCTGAATGACACTATCAGCACCTTCAATGTAAGATATCCTTTTTGGGATAGATTTCAAGTAGGCCTCATATAGCAGAAACTAGTTATTTTGAGAATGGCAAATTTGGGAATAGTTTTTCAACCCAGAACAAAAAATGTGCTTTTACGGTCACTACAAATAACTTGACCAGCTAAAACAGTACAAATTTGGTTGAATAGAAATGTCAGGTCTATATTTTAGGCGCTGGGTGACAGGCTCAACTTGCCCCTGATGTAGTATATGGCCAAAAAATAACCACACTATTGATGGTTAAATGCACTTGGGTGACACAGGCTCAGCCTGCACCAGATGTAGTATATGGCCAAAAAATAACCAGACTGTTGATGGTTAAATGCACTTCGGTGACACAGGCTCAGCCTGCACCTGATTTAGGATATAGCACAAAATAACCACACTATTGATAGTTAAATACACTTGGTGATAGCTTGTGCTGGCGCACCACAAGACACAAAATGGCCGCCGATCACCCCAGAAAAAAGTGATCTAAAAACGATCTGGGCAGCCTAAAAAAAGTGAGCAAGTCGATATTAGCACTTCAATGATCCACAGCTGCAGATCGATCACAGAATGAAGTCTTTTGGAGGAGTTAATCTGCCTAATCTCGCCCTAACGTCGCAGCTGCAACCTCTCCCTATGCTTGAATCAGCAGAGTGACGTGCAGCGATACGTGACCCAAGCTTATATAGAGGCTGGGTCACATGCTGCACTGGCCAATCACAGCCATGCCAATAGTAGGCAAGGCTGTGATGGCCTCTTGGGGCAAGTAGTATGACGCTTGTTGATTGGCTGCTTTTCAGCCTTTCAAAAAGCGCCAAGAAAGCGCCGAACACCGAACCCGGACTTTTACGAAAATGTTCGGGTTCGGGTCCGTGTCACGGACACCCCAAAATTCGGTACGAACCCGAACTATACCGTTCGGGTTCGCTCATCCCTAATAATAATCACATCTACGAATATAAAAAAATTTGTGATCTACAGAACAATCATTGTGCTGTATGCAATATGTGCACAAACAACATATATGCTTTAAGAGAATATTACTTACAGTCGTCCTCATCTTTCTCAAATATGTGCCTGAACTTTGACGCACTTCCAGTAGCCATTGTAGTTATTCACTTGTAAAGTTCAACTAGTAATGATGAATGCTTTATACACACTGGTCACAGTCACTGGGCGGTTCTAGTACTGTAAATTACGTCATACGCTTTTTCACGCACGTTTATGTTACCCGCTTTATTTGAATTAGGGACAGCGATAGCGAATAAAAAATAAAAATAAAAAAATCTAATATTATTCGGAACAAAAAAATAATTGAAATCAAGATTTTGATTATTCCACCCAGCCGTTGCCGTACTAGTGCTTCTTCCTGTTTGGCCTGCCTGACCGAGGTAATCGTCTGAGCCCGTCTAGCCAAATTTTCTTTTAGCAAACTATTGGAGATCGGCTGAATATTGCCATATATTCTTTTTATTGGAATATCCATGAATATTCGAAAAAACTAATATATAGCAATATAGCGAATATATTCGTTATTTAATCAACTTCTGCATACACCTCCCCGACAAGCGTCCCCATCACCATGGGAACGCCTGTGGGTTAGAATATACCATCGGATCTGAGTTTTCCCTGAGATCGTGACAACTCAGATCCGATGGTATATTCTAACCCACAGGCGTTCCCATGGTGACGGGGACGCTTGTCGGGGAGCAGTATGCAAAAGTGGAATAACAGTACAGATTGAAAAAAAAATTTGAATATTCTAAATAACGAATATATTCGCTATATTGCTATAACTTCGTTTTTTAGAATATTCGTCACATTCTAAAAAACAAAGTTATAGCAATATAGCGAATATTCGTAAAATACACATATAGACTGCAATTTAGCTAATATAGTGCTATAATCTTTTTTTTATAGTCTATTTTTTTTGGCTCTTCTGAACTTCATTTTTGGAAAAAAATTACACTATTAAAAAAAAATACTACAGCACTATATTAGCTAAATTGCAGTCTATATGTGTATATTACGAATATTCGCTATATTGCTATAACTTCATTTTTTAGAATATGACGAATATTCTAAAAAACTAAGTTATAGCAATATAGCGAATATTTGAAAAATACACATATAGATTGCAATTTAGCTAATATAGTGCTGTAGTATTTTATTTTAATAGTGTCAATTTTTTCCAAAAATGAAGTTCAGAAGAGCCAAAAAAATTAAACAATAAAAAAATGATTATAGCACTATATTACAAAATGATGTGTATTTTACGAATATTCGCGATATTGCTATAACTTGTATTTTAGAATATTCGTAATATTCTAAAAAACGAAGTTATAGCAATATAGCGAATATCATAAAATACAACATATTAGCCATAGCCATAGCCAACCAATATGAAAGTTGCCTTATACAGTTTAAAGAAAATCACAATATGCGAATAATTAAATCGCATATTATTCGAGATAAATAGAATAATGACCAATATTCGATTTCGACGAATATAAGATGAATATACAATCAAATATTTGCGAAATATCGCAAAATCGAATATGGCACCTCCCGCTCATTACTACTTATTATCATAAAGACCAAGCCAATAAGAGCTCGTGATCTGCGCTAAGTTTGACGACAAAAAGAAGGCAGTGTTAAATCAAAATATATATTTATTATTATAAAAATAATACAGTGCAAATTGATCAAATATAAAATTGGTGACAATAAAATTATGAAAATTAATTAATCATATGCAACCTTTTAAGAAAGAAAAAAAAACAATAGGATATACATACACTGCTCAAAAAAATAAAGGGAACACTTAAACAACACAATGTAACTTCAAGTCAATCACACTTCTGTGAAATCAAACTGTCCACTTAGGAAGCAACACTGAGTGACAATCAATCTCACATGCTGTTGTGAAAATGGGATAGACAACAGATGGAAATTATAGGCAATTAGCAAGACACCCCCAATAAAGAAGTGGTTCTGCAGGTGGTGATCACAGACCACTTCTCAGTTCCTATGCTTCCTGGCTGATGTTTTGGTCACTTTTGAATGCTGGCGGTGCTTTCACTCTAGTGGTAGCATGAGACGGAGTCTACAACCCCCACAAGTGGCTCAGGTAGTGCAGCTTATCCAGGATGGCACATCAATGCGAGCTGTGGCAAGAAGGTTTGCTGTGTCTGTCAGCGTAGTGTCCAGAGCATGGAGGCGCTACCAGGAGACAGGCCAGTACATCAGGAGACGTGGAGGAGGCCGTGGAGGGCAACAACCCAGCAGCAGGACCGCAACCTCCGACTCCATGAGGGTGATATGAGGGCCCGACGTCCACAGGTGGGGGTTGTGCTTACAGCCCAACACCGTGCAGGACGTTTGGCATTTGCCAGAGAACACCAAGATTGGCAAATTCGCCACTGGCGCCCTGTGCTCTTCACAGATGAAAGTAGGTTCACACTGAGCACATGTGACAGACGTGACAGAGTCTGGAGACGCCGTAAAGAACATTCTGCTGCCTGCAACATCCTCCAGCATGACCGGTTTGGCATTGGGTCAGTAATGGTGTGAGGTGGCATTTCTTTGGAGGGCCGCACAGCCCTCCATGTGCTCGCCAGAGGTAGCCTGACTGCCATTAGGTACCGAGATGAGATCCTCAGACCCCTTGTGAGACCATATGCTGGTGCGGTTGGCCCTGGGTTCCTCCTAATGCAAGACAATGCTAGACCTCATGTGGCTGAAGTGTGTCAGCAGTTCCTGCAAGACGAAGGCATTGATGCTATGGACTGGCCCGCCCGTTCCCCAGACCTGAATCCAATTGAGCACATCTGGGACATCATGTCTCCCTCTATCCACCAACGTCACGTTGCACCACAGACTGTCCAGGAGTTGGCAGATGCTTTAGTCCAGGTCTGGGAGGAGATCCCTCAGGAGACCGTCTGCCACCTCATCAGGAGCATGCACAGGTGTTGTAGGGAGGTCATACAGGCACGTGGAGGCCATACACACTACTGAGCCTCATTTTGACTTGTTTTAAGGACATTACATCAAAGTTGGTTCAGCCTGTAGTGTGTTTTTCCACTTTAATTTTGAGTGTGACTCCAAATCCAGACCTCCATGGGTTTAAAAATTTGATTTCCATTTTTAATTTTTGTGTGATTTTGTTGTCAGCACATTCAACTATGTAAAGAACAAAGTATTTCAGAAGAATATTTAATTAATTCAGATCTAGGATGTGTTATTTTTGTGTTCCCTTTATTTTTTTGAGCAGTGTATATTCTTTACAATTTCTTATTGTGATAATACCCTACAATATATTTTAAATTACTTTGATACCGGATTTCTCTCAGCCGACAGATGTCTCAGATTATATAACAAAATAACAAAGATAGGTGCACTCTGCAGTCTCACTAAACCCTCAAACTGATTTTAAAATTGAGAGATTAGTCAACATGTCCTACGGTGTAGAACATGTCTAAGCCTGGGCACCACGCCAAGGTTTCTCAAGTAGCCCGGGACCTAACACTCTCCTACCTGAGCCGTTTGGGCAATACCAGGAGCCAGTGGGCAAATTACAGGAGCATCAGGCCGACTCACAAACAGCTCACCTAGTTACCTCCAGCATGAAACAATGCTTGCAATGGGAGGAGGGAGGAGTCTGCAAGTCCCACTCAAGACTGGCTGATATGTCCCAGGCTTTACAGGTGCACCTAGATGTGGCCTGTAAATGGAAAACAGGCACATTTAAATTGCAGTTTATACACCTCTAGGATTCTATATATACAAACTAAGAAGACAGGTTGGCATTCGCAGGAGGTGCTCAAACCCACATGCAGTTGTGCATATATATAGGGGAGCAAATCCTGCACTTGTGGCCCGTTGCTAATGGCAATCCCCAGCAAAATGCATACGATGGAGGATGCCCGCGGCGAACCACAAGTACCACAATAGACATCCTACACAAGATAACAAGTGCGGATGTGATAATTAATATAACAATATAACAAAATAACAAAGATAGGTGCACTCTGCAGTCTCACTAAACCCTCAAACTGATTTTAAAATTGAGAGATTAGTCAACATGTCCTACGGTGTAGAACATGTCTAAGCCCGGGCACCACGCCAAGGTTTCTCAAGTAGCCCGGGACCTAACACTCTCCTACCTGAGCCGTTTGGGCAATACCAGGAGCCAGTGGGCAAATTACAGGAGCATCAGGCCGACTCACATACAGCTCACCTAGTTACCTCCAGCATGAAACCATGCTTGCAATGGGAGGAGGGAGGAGTCTGCAAGTCGCACTCAAGACTGGCTGATATGTCCCAGGCTTTACAGGTGCACCTAGATGTGGCCTGTAAATGGAAAACAGGCACATTTAAATTGGAGTTTATACACCTCCAGGATTCTATATATACAAACTAAGAAGACAGGTTGGCATTCGCAGGAGGTGCTCAAACCCACATGCAGTTGTACATATATATAGGGGAGCAAATCCTGCACTTGTGGCCCGTTGCTAATGGCAATCCCCAGCAAAATGCATACGGTGAAGGATGCCCGCGGCGAACCACAAGTACCACAATAGACATCCTACACAAGATAACAAGTGCAGATGTGATAATATAACAATATAACAAAATAACAAAGATAGGTGCAATCTGCAGTCTCACTAAACCCTCAAACTGATTTTAAAATTGAGAGATTAGTCAACATGTCCTACGGTGTAGAACATGTCTAAGCCTGGGCACCACGCTAAGGTTTCTCAAGTAGCCCGGATTAATCTGTCTCAGATTAAACTCAAGTCAGATTTATATAATTATCTATATATAAGTATATAATCAACCATATATGTATAGAACTGAACTCAGTTCCTTGGAGATGATTCCTGGATATAGGAATAATTTTCAACAGTATGTATCTCCCTGGATTGGAAAAAGTTAGAATGATACTGCAGTTACAAACCAGCCTTATTCCAAAAAAGATTCTACACCCAAAATATGGTTAATTGAATATTTATATGTGCAAATATATTACTTTCGTTCTCCTATAAAATATTGGAAAGTTTATACTATACCAGTGTATCGACTAGCAGAAATCAGTTTCAAGATTCAGGACTATAGACTAGTCTGGTCCAATTTGTTCCTAGACGGTTGTATCCTAGAGATGTCCCGAACGCTTCGCCGGCGAACAGTTCCCGGCAAACATTGTTAGTTTGCATCCGCCCCCTATACGTCATCATTGAGCAAACTTTGAGCCTGTCCTCACAGTCAGCAGACACATTCCAGCCAATCAGCAGCATACCCTCCCTCCCAGACCCTCCCACCTCCTATCAAAAAGCAAGGACAGCATCCATCTTAGATTCATTCGGAAGCTACAGTGTTAGTGAGAGCAGGGACAGTGCAGCTGCTGCTGATTTAATAGGGAAATCGTTAGCTAGGCCAGTGTTCTGTGTACACTCCAATCCTCAAAGACTCATCTGATCTGCTGTAAGGACAGCGTCCTGACAGCACCCCAAAAAGCCCTTTTTAGGGCTAGTACATCAGTCTGCTTTTTTTTTTTGCCAGTGAACACCACTCATATCTAGTGTCACAGTAGCTTGCGTTTAAAACAGTAAAACAATTTTTTCTCTGTAATATAATTGCAGCTGCCAGTCAGCGTATGTCAGGCCCACATAGTGTACTCTGCCCACTACTGCCAGTGCCCACCACTTATATCGGGTGTCACAGTAGCTTGCATTTAAAACAGTAAAAAAAAAATTCTCTGTAATATAATTGCAGTTGCCTGCCAGCGTGTGTAAGGCCCACAGAGTGTACTGTGCCCACTACTGCCAGTGCCCACCACTCATATTTGGTGTCACAGTAGCTTGCATTTGAAACAGTAAAAAAAAAAAATCTCTGTAATATAATTGCAGTTGACTGCCAGCGTGTGTCAGGACCACAGAGTGTACTGTACCCACTACTGCCAGTGCCCACCACTCATATCTGGTGTCACAGTAGCTTGCATTTAAAACAGTAAAAAAAAATCTCTATAATATAATTGCAGTTGCCTGCCAGCGTGTGTCAGGCCCAAAGAGTGTACTGTACCCACTACTGCCAGTGCCCACCACTCAAATCTGGTGTCACAGTAGCTTGCATTTAAAACAGTAAAACAATTTTTTCTCTGTAATATAATTGCAGTGGCCTACCAGCGTGTGTCAGGCCCACAGCTTGTACTGTGCCCACTTCTGCCAGTGCCCACCACTCATATCTGGTGTCACAGTAGCTTGCATTTAAAACAGTAAAAAAATAAAATCTCTGTAATATAATTGCAGTTGCCTGCCAGCGTGTGTCAGGCCCACAGCGTGTACTGTACCCACTACTGACAGTGCCCACCACTCATATCTGGTGTCACAGTAGATTGCATTTAAAACAGTAAAAAAAAAAATCTCTGTAATATAATTGCAGTTGCCTGCCAGCGTCTGTCAGGCCAACAGAGTGTACTGTGCCCACTACTGCCAGTGCCCACCACTCAAATCTGGTGTCACAGTAGCTTGCATTTAAAACAGTAAAACAACTTATTCTCTGTAATATAATTGCAGTATCCTGCCAGTGTGTGTCAGGCCCACAGAGTGTACTGTGCCCACTACTGCCAGTGCCCACCACTCAAATCTGGTGTCACAGTAGCTTGCATTTAAAACAGTAAAACAATTTTTTCTCTGTAAAATAATTGCAGTTGACTGCCAGCGTGTGTCAGGCCCACAGCGTGTACAGAAACCACTACTGCCAGTGCCCACCACTCATATCTGGTGTCACAGTAGCTTGTATTTAAAACAGTAAAACAATTTTTTCTCTGTAATATAATTGCAGTTGCCTGCCAGCGTGTGTCAGGCCCACAGAGTGTACTTTGCCCACTACTGCCAGTGCCCACCACTCATATCTGGTGTCACAGTAGCTTGCATTTAAAACAGTAAAACTATTTTTTCTTTGTAATATAATTGCAGTTGCCTGCCAGCATGTGTCAGGCCCACAGCGTGTACTGTGCCCACTACTGCCAGTGCCCACCACTCATATCTGGTGTCACAGTAGCTTGCATTTAAAACAGTAAAACAATTTTTTTTATGTAATATAATTGCAGTTGAATGCCAGCGTGTGTCAGGCCCACAGCGTGTACTGTGCCCACTACTGCCAGTGCCCACCACTCATATTTGGTGTCACAGTAGCTTGCGTTTTAAACAGTAAAACTATTTTTCTCTGTAATATAATTGCAGTTGCCTGCCAGCGTGTGTCAGGCCCACAGAGTATACTGTGCCCACTACTGCCAGTGCCCACCACTCAAATCTGGTGTCACAGTAGCTTGCATTTAAAACAGTAAAACATTTTTTTTCTTTGTAATATAATTGCAGTTGCCTGCCAGCAAGTGTAAGGCGCACAGAATGTACTGTGCCCACTTCTGCCAGTGCCCACCACTCATATCTGGTGTTACAGTAGCTTGCATTTAAAACAGTAAAACATTTTCTTCTCTGTAATATAATTGCAGTTTCCTGCCAGTGTGTGTAAGGCCCACAGAGTGTACTGTGCCCACTACTGCCAGTGCTCACCACTCATATCTGGTGTCACAGTAGCTTGCATTTAAAATAGTAAAAAAAAAATCTCTGTAATATAATTGCAGTTGCCTGCCAGCGTGTGTCAGGCCCACAGTGTGTACTGTGCCCACTACTGCCAGTGCCCACCACTCATATCTGGTGTCACAGTAGTTTGCATTTAAAACAGCAAAACAATTTTTCTCTGTAATATAATTGCAGTTGCCTGCTAGCGTGTGTCAGGCCCACAGAGTGTACTGTGACCACTACTGCCAGTGCCCACCACTCATATCTGGTGTCACAGTAGCTTGCATTTAAAACAGTAAAAAAAAGAATCTCTGTAATATAATTGCAGTTGCCTGCCAGCGTGTGTCAGGCCCACAGCGTGTACTGTGCCCACTACTGCCAGTGCCCACCACTCATATCTGGTGTCACAGTAGCTTGCATTTTAAACAGTAAAACTATTTTTCTCTGTAAAATAATTGCAGTTGCCTGCCAGCGTGTGTCAGGCCCACAGCGTGTACTGTGCCTACTACTGCCAGTGCCCACCACTCATATCTGGTGTCACAGTAGCTTGAATTTAAAACAGTAAAAAAAAAAAGCTTTGTAATATAATTGCAGTTGCCTGCCAGCGTGTGTCAGGCACACAGAGTATACTGTGCCCACTACTGCCAGTGCCCACCACTCAAATCTGGTGTCACAGTAGCTTGCATTTAAAACAGTAAAACAATTTTTTTCTTTGTAATATAAATTGCAGTTGCCTGCCAGCAAATGTCAGGCGCACAGAATGTACTGTGCCCACTTCTGCCAGTGCCCACCACTCATATCTGGTGTCACAGTAGCTTGCATTTAAAACAGTAAAACATTTTCTTCTCTGTAATATAATTGCAGTTTCCTGCCAGTGTGTGTAAGGCCCACAGAGTGTACTGTGCCCACTACTGCCAGTGCTCACCACTCATATCTGGTGTCACAGTAGCTTGCATTTAAAATACAAAAAAAAATATCTCTGTAATATAATTGCAGTTGCCTGCCAGCGTGTGTCAGGCCCACAGCGTATACTGTGCCCACTACTGCCAGTGCCCACTACTCATATCTGGTGTCGCAGTAGCTTGCATTTAAAACAGTAAAACAATTTTTTCTCTGTAATATAATTGCAGTTGCCTGCCAGCGTGTGTCAGGCCCACATAGTGTACTTTGACTACTACTGCCAGTGCCCACCACTCATATCTGGTTTCACAGTAGCTTGCATTTAAAACAATAAAACTATTTTTTCTCTGTAATATAATTGCAGTTTCCTGCCAGCGTGCGTCAGGTCCACAGCGTGTACTGTAACCACTACTGCCAGTGCCCACCACTCATATCTGGTGTCACAGTAGCTTGCATTTAAAACAGTAAAACAATTTTTTTTCTTTGTAATATAATTGCAGTTGCCTGCCAGCGTGTGTCAGGCCCACAGAATGCACTGTGTCCACTACCGCCAGTGCCCACCACTCATATCTGTTGTCAGAGTAGCTTGCATTTAAAACAGTAAAACATTTTCTTCTCTGTAATATAATTGCAGTTTCCTGCCAGTGTGTGTAAAGCCCACAGAGTGTACTGTGCCCACTACTGCCAGTGCACACCACTCATATCTGGTGTCACAGTAGCTTGCATTTAAAACAGTAAAAAAAAAGAATCTCTGGAATATAATTGCAGTTGCCTGCCAGCGTGTGTCAGGCCCACAGCGTGTACTGTGCCCACTACTGCCAGCGCCCACCACTCATATCTGGTGTCACAGTAGCTTGCATTTAAAACAGTAAAACAATTTTTTCTCTGTAATATAATTGCAGTTGCCTACCAGCGTGTGTCAGGCCCACAGAGTGTACTGTGCTCACTACTGCCAGTGCCCACCACTCATATCTGGTGTCACAGTAGCTTGCATTTATAACAGTAAAACAATTTTTCTCTGTAATATAAATGCAGTTGCCTGCCAGCGTGTGTCAGGCCCACAGCGTATACTGTGCCCACTACTGCCAGTGCCCACTACTCATATCTGGTGTCGCAGTAGCTTGCATTTAAAACAGTAAAACAATTTTTTCTCTGTAATATAATTGCATTTGACTGCCAGCGTGTGTCAGGCCCACAACGTGTACTGTACCCACTACTGGCAGTGCCCACCACTCATATCTGGTGTCACAGTAGTTTGAATTTAAAACAGCAAAACAATTTTTCTCTGTAATATAATTGCATTTGACTGCCAGCGTGTGTCAGGCCCACAGAGTGTACTGTGCCCACTACTGCCAGTGCCCACCACTCATATCTGGTGTCACAGTAGCTTGCATTTAAAACAGTAAAAAAAAGAATCTCTGTAATATAATTGCAGTTGCCTGCCAGCGTGTGTCAGGCCCACAGCGTGTACTGTGCCCACTAATGCCAGTGCCCACCACTCATATCTGGTGTCACAGTAGCTTGCATTTAAAACAGTAAAACAATTTTTTCTCTGTAATATAATTGCAGTTGCCTGCCAGCGTGTGTCAGGCCCACAGCGTGTACTGTGCTCACTACTGCCAGTGCACACCACTCATATCTGGTGTCACAGTAGCTTGCATTTAAAACAGTAAAACAATTTTTCTCTGTAATATAAATGCAGTTGCCTGCCAGCGTGTGTCAGGCCCACATAGTGTACTTTGACTACTACTGCCAGTGCCCACCACTCATATCTGGTTTCACAGTAGCTTGCATTTAAAACAATAAAACTATTTTTTCTCTGTAATATAATTGCAGTTTCCTGCCAGCGTGCGTCAGGTCCACAGCGTGTACTGTAACCACTACTGCCAGTGCCCACCACTCATATCTGGTGTCACAGTAGCTTGCATTTAAAACAGTAAAACAATTTTTTTTCTTTGTAATATAATTGCAGTTGCCTGCCAGCGTGTGTCAGGCCCACAGAATGCACTGTGTCCACTACCGCCAGTGCCCACCACTCATATCTGTTGTCAGAGTAGCTTGCATTTAAAACAGTAAAACATTTTCTTCTCTGTAATATAATTGCAGTTTCCTGCCAGTGTGTGTAAAGCCCACAGAGTGTACTGTGCCCACTACTGCCAGTGCACACCACTCATATCTGGTGTCACAGTAGCTTGCATTTAAAACAGTAAAAAAAAAGAATCTCTGGAATATAATTGCAGTTGCCTGCCAGCGTGTGTCAGGCCCACAGCGTGTACTGTGCTCACTACTGCCAGTGCACACCACTCATATCTGGTGTCACAGTAGCTTGCATTTAAAACAGTAAAACAATTTTTCTCTGTAATATAAATGCAGTTGCCTGCCAGCGTGTGTCAGGCCCACAGCGTGTACAGTGCCCACTACTGCCAGTGCCCACCACTCATATCTGGTGTCACAGTAGCTTGCATTTTAAACAGTAAAAATTTTTTCTCTGTAATATAATTGCAGTTGCCTGCCAGCGTGTGTCAGGCCCACATAGTGTACTTTGACTACTACTGCCAGTGCCCACCACTCATATCTGGTTTCACAGTAGCTTGCATTTAAAATACAAAAAAAAAAATCTCTGTAATATAATTGCAGTTGCCTGCCAGCGTGTGTCAGGCCCACAGTGTGTACTGTGCCCACTACTGCCAGTGCCCACCACTCATATCTGGTGTCACAGTAGTTTGCATTTAAAACAGCCAAACAATTTTTCTCTGTAATATAATTGCAGTTGCCTGCCAGCGTGTGTCAGGCCCACATAGTGTACTTTGACTACTACTGCCAGTGCCCACCACTCATATCTGGTTTCACAGTAGCTTGCATTTAAAACAATAAAACTATTTTTTCTCTGTAATATAATTGCAGTTTCCTGCCAGCGTGCGTCAGGTCCACAGCGTGTACAGTGCCCACTACTGCCAGTGCCCACCACTCATATCTGGTGTCACAGTAGCTTGCATTTAAAACAGTAAAACAATTTTTTTTCTTTGTAATATAATTGCAGTTGCCTGCCAGCGTGTGTCAGGCCCACCGAATGCACTGTGTCCACTACTGCCAGTGCCCACCACTCATATCTGTTGTCAGAGTAGCTTGCATTTAAAACAGTAAAACATTTTCTGCTCTGTAATATAATTGCAGTTTCCTGCCAGTGTGTGTAAAGCCCACAGAGTGTACTGTGCCCACTACTGCCAGTGCACACTACTCATATCTGGTGTCACAGTAGCTTGCATTTAAAACAGTAAAAAAAAAGAATCTCTGGAATATATTTGCAGTTGCCTGCCAGCGTGTGTCAGGCCCACAGCGTGTACTGTGCCCACTACTGCCATTGCCCACCACTCATATCTGGTGTCACAGTAGCTTGCATTTTAAACAGTAAATCAATTTTTCTCTGTAATATAATTGCAGTTGCCTGCCAGCGTGTGTCAGGCACACAGCGTGTACTGTGCCCACTACTGCCAGTGCCCACCACTCATATACGGTGTCACAGTGGCTTGCATTTAAAACAGTAAAAAAAAAAAAAAATTTGTAATATAATTGCAGTTGCCTGCCAGCGTGTGTCAGGCCCACAGAGTGTACTGTGCCCACTACTGCCAGTGCCCACCACTCATATCTGGTGTCACAGTAGCTTGCATTTAAAACAATAAAAAAAAAAAATCTCTGTAATATAATTGCAGTTGCCTGCCAGCGTGTGTCAGGTCCACAGTGTGAATAGTGCCCACTACTGCCGGTGCCCACCACTCATATCTGGTGTCACATTAGCTTGCATTTAAAACAGTAAAACTATTTTTTCTCTGTAATATAATTGCAGTTGCCTGCCAGCGTGTGTCAGGCCCACAGCGTGTACTGTGCCCACTAGTGCCAGTGCCCACCACTCATATCTGGTGTCACAGTAGCTTGCATTTAAAACAGTAAAACAATTTTTTCTTTGTTATATAATTGCAGTTGCCTGCCAGCATGTGTCAGGCCCACAGCGTGTACTGTGCCCACTACTGCCAGTGCCCACCACTCATATCTGGTGTCACAGTAGCTTGCATTTAAAACAGTAAAACAATTTTTTTTATGTAATATAATTGCAGTTGAATGCCAGCGTGTGTCAGGCCCACAGCGTGTACTGTGCCCACTACTGCCAGTGCCCACCACTCATATCTGGTGTCACAGTAGCTTGCATTTTAAACAGTAAAACTATTTTTCTCTGTTATATAATTGCAGTTGCCTGCCAGCGTGTGTCAGGCCCACAGAGTATACTGTGCCCACTACTGCCAGTGCCCACCACTCAAATCTGGTGTCACAGTAGCTTGCATTTAAAACAGTAAAACATTTTTTTTCTTTGTAATATAATTGCAGTTGCCTGCCAGCAAGTGTAAGGCGCACAGAATGTACTGTGCCCACTTCTGCCAGTGCCCACCACTCATATCTGGTGTCACAGTAGCTTGCATTTAAAACAGTAAAACATTTTCTTCTCTGTAATATAATTGCAGTTTCCTGCCAGTGTGTGTAAGGCCCACAGAGTGAACTGTGCCCACTACGCCAGTGCCCACCACTCATATCTGGTGTCACAGTAGTTTGCATTTAAAACAGCAAATTTTTTTTCTCTGTAATATAATTGCAGTTGCCTGCTAGCGTGTGTCAGGCCCACAGAGTGTACTGTGCCCACTACTGCCAGTGCCCACCACTCATATCTGGTGTCACAGTAGCTTGCATTTAAAACAGTAAAAAAAAGAATCTCTGTAATATAATTGCAGTTGCCTGCCAGCGTGTGTCAGGCCCACAGCGTGTACTGTGCCCACTACTGCCAGTGCCCACCACTCATATCTGGTGTCACAGTAGATTGCATTTTAAACAGTAAAACTATTTTTCTCTGTAATATAATTGCAGTTGCCTGCCAGCGTGTGTCAGGCCCACAGCGTGTACTGTGCCTACTACTGCCAGTGCCCACCACTCATATCTGGTGTCACAGTAGCTTGCATTTAAAACAGTAAAACAATTTTTTTCTTTGTAATATAATTGCAGTTGCCTGCCAGCAAATGTCAGGCGCACAGAATGTACTGTGCCCACTTCTGCCAGTGCCCACCACTCATATCTGGTGTCACAGTAGCTTGCATTTAAAACAGTAAAACATTTTCTTCTCTGTAATATAATTGCAGTTTCCTGCCAGTGTGTGTAAGGCCCACAGAGTGTACTGTGCCCACTACTGCCAGTGCTCACCACTCATATCTGGTGTCACAGTAGCTTGCATTTAAAATACAAAAAAAAATATCTCTGTAATATAATTGCAGTTGCCTGCCAGCGTGTGTCAGGCCCACAGAGTGTACTGTGCTCACTACTGCCAGTGCCCACCACTCATATCTGGTGTCACAGTAGCTTGCATTTATAACAGTAAAACAATTTTTCTCTGTAATTTAAATGCAGTTGCCTGCCAGCGTGTGTCAGGCCCACAGCGTATACTTCGCCCACTACTGCCAGTGCCCACTACTCATATCTGGTGTCGCAGTAGCTTGCATTTAAAACAGTAAAACAATTTTTTCTCTGTAATATAATTGCATTTGACTGCCAGCGTGTGTCAGGCCCACAGCGTGTACTGTACCCACTACTGGCAGTGCCCACCACTCATATCTGGTGTCACAGTAGTTTGCATTTAAAACAGCAATACAATTTTTCTCTGTAATATAATTGCATTTGACTGCCAGCGTGTGTCAGGCCCACAGAGTGTACTGTGCCCACTACTGCCAGTGCCCACCACTCATATCTGGTGTCACAGTAGCTTGCATTTAAAACAGTAAAAAAAAGAATCTCTGTAATATAATTGCAGTTGCCTGCCAGCGTGTGTCAGGCCCACAGCGTGTACTGTGCCCACTAATGCCAGTGCCCACCACTCATATCTGGTGTCACAGTAGCTTGCATTTAAAACAGTAAAACAATTTTTTCTCTGTAATATAATTGCAGTTGCCTGCCAGCGTGTGTCAGGCCCACAGCGTGTACTGTGCTCACTACTGCCAGTGCACACCACTCATATCTGGTGTCACAGTAGCTTGCATTTAAAACAGTAAAACAATTTTTCTCTGTAATATAAATGCAGTTGCCTGCCAGCGTGTGTCAGGCCCACAGCGTGTACAGTGCCCACTACTGCCAGTGCCCACCACTCATATCTGATGTCACAGTAGCTTGCATTTTAAACAGTAAAACAATTTTTCTCTGTAATATAATTGCAGTTGCCTGCCAGCGTGTGTCAGGCCCACATAGTGTACTTTGACTACTACTGCCAGTGCCCACCACTCATATCTGGTTTCACAGTAGCTTGCATTTAAAATACAAAAAAAAAAATCTCTGTAATATAATTGCAGTTGCCTGCCAGCGTGTGTCAGGCCCACAGTGTGTACTGTGCCCACTACTGCCAGTGCCCACCACTCATATCTGGTGTCACAGTAGTTTGCATTTAAAACAGCCAAACAATTTTTCTCTGTAATATAATTGCAGTTGCCTGCCAGCGTGTGTCAGGCCCACATAGTGTACTTTGACTACTACTGCCAGTGCCCACCACTCATATCTGGTTTCACAGTAGCTTGCATTTAAAACAATAAAACTATTTTTTCTCTGTAATATAATTGCAGTTTCCTGCCAGCGTGCGTCAGGTCCACAGCGTGTACAGTGCCCACTACTGCCAGTGCCCACCACTCATATCTGGTGTCACTGTAGCTTGCATTTAAAACAGTAAAACAATTTTTTTTCTTTGTAATATAATTGCAGTTGCCTGCCAGCGTGTGTCAGGCCCACAGATTGCACTGTGTCCACTACTGCCAGTGCCCACCACTCATATCTGTTGTCAGAGTAGCTTGCATTTAAAACAGTAAAACATTTTCTTCTCTGTAATATAATTGCAGTTTCCTGCCAGTGTGTGTAAAGCCCACAGAGTGTACTGTGCCCACTACTGCCAGTGCACACTACTCATATCTGGTGTCACAGTAGCTTGCATTTAAAACAGTAAAAAAAAAGAATCTCTGGAATATATTTGCAGTTGCCTGCCAGCGTGTGTCAGGCCCACAGCGTGTACTGTGCCCACTACTGCCATTGCCCACCACTCATATCTGGTGTCACAGTAGCTTGCATTTTAAACAGTAAAACAATTTTTCTCTGTAATATAATTGCAGTTGCCTGCCAGCGTGTGTCAGGCACACAGCGTGTACTGTGCCCACTACTGCCAGTGCCCACCACTCATATACGGTGTCACAGTGGCTTGCATTTAAAACAGTAAAAAAATAAATAAATTTGTAATATAATTGCAGTTGCCTGCCAGCGTGTGTCAGGCCCACAGAGTGTACTGTGCCCACTACTGCCAGTGCCCACCACTCATATCTGGTGTCACAGTAGCTTGCATTTAAAACAATAAAAAAAAAAATCTCTGGAATATAATTGCAGTTGCCTGCCAGCGTGTGTCAGGTCCACAGTGTGAATAGTGCCCACTACTGCCGGTGCCCACCACTCATATCTGGTGTCACAGTAGCTTGCATTTAAAACAGTAAAACAATTTTTTCTTTGTAAAATAATTGCAGTTGCCTGCCAGCAAGTGTAAGGCGCGCAGAATGTACTGTGCCCACTTCTGCCAGTGCCCACCACTCATATCTGGTGTCACAGTAGCTTGCATTTAAAACAGTAAAACATTTTCTTCTCTGTAATATAATTGCAGTTTCCTGCCAGTGTGTGTAAGGCCCACAGAGTGAACTGTGCCCACTACTGCCAGTGCTCACCACTCATATCTGGTGTCACAGTAGCTTGCATTTAAAATAGTAAAAAAAAAATCTCTGTAATATAATTGCAGTTGCCTGCCAGCGTGTGTCAGGCCCACAGTGTGTTCTGTGCCCACTACTGCCAGTGCCCACCACTCATATCTGGTGTCACAGTAGTTTGCATTTAAAACAGCAAAACAATTTTTCTCTGTAATATAATTGCAGTTGCCTGCTAGCGTGTGTCAGGCCCACAGAGTGTACTGTGCCCACTACTGCCAGTGCCCACCACTCATATCTGGTGTCACAGTAGCTTGCATTTAAAACAGTAAAAAAAAGAATCTCTGTAATATAATTGCAGTTGCCTGCCAGCGTGTGTCAGGCCCACAGCGTTTACTGTGCCCACTACTGCCAGTGCCCACCACTCATATCTGGTGTCACAGTAGCTTGCATTTTAAACAGTAAAACTATTTTTCTCTGTAATATAATTGCAGTTGCCTGCCAGCGTGTGTCAGGCCCACAGCGTGTACTGTGCCTACTACTGCCAGTGCCCACCACTCATATCTGGTGTCACAGTAGCTTGCATTTAAAACAGTAAAACAATTTTTTTCTTTGTAATATAATTGCAGTTGCCTGCCAGCAAATGTCAGGCGCACAGAATGTACTGTGCCCACTTCTGCCAGTGCCCACCACTCATATCTGGTGTCACAGTAGCTTGCATTTAAAACAGTAAAACATTTTCTTCTCTGTAATATAATTGCAGTTTCCTGCCAGTGTGTGTAAGGCCCACAGAGTGTACTGTGCCCACTACTGCCAGTGCTCACCACTCATATCTGGTGTCACAGTAGCTTGCATTTAAAATAGTAAAAAAAAAATCTCTGTAATATAATTGCAGTTGCCTGCCAGCGTGTGTCAGGCCCACAGAGTGTACTGTGCTCACTACTGCCAGTGCCCACCACTCATATCTGGTGTCACAGTAGCTTGCATTTATAACAGTAAAACAATTTTTCTCTGTAATATAAATGCAGTTGCCTGCCAGCGTGTGTCAGGCCCACAGCGTATACTTCGCCCACTACTGCCAGTGCCCACTACTCATATCTGGTGTCGCAGTAGCTTGCATTTAAAACAGTAAAACAATTTTTTCTCTGTAATATAATTGCATTTGACTGCCAGCGTGTGTCAGGCCCACAGCGTGTACTGTACCCACTACTGGCAGTGCCCACCACTCATATCTGGTGTCACAGTAGTTTGCATTTAAAACAGCAAAACAATTTTTCACTGTAATATAATTGCATTTGACTGCCAGCGTGTGTCAGGCCCACAGAGTGTACTGTGCCCACTACTGCCAGTGCCCACCACTCATATCTGGTGTCACAGTAGCTTGCATTTAAAACAGTAAAAAAAAGAATCTCTGTAATATAATTGCAGTTGCCTGCCAGCGTGTGTCAGGCCCACAGCGTGTACTGTGCCCACTAATGCCAGTGCCCACCACTCATATCTGGTGTCACAGTAGCTTGCATTTAAAACAGTAAAACAATTTTTTCTCTGTAATATAATTGCAGTTGCCTGCCAGCGTGTGTCAGGCCCACAGCGTGTACTGTGCTCACTACTGCCAGTGCCCACCACTCATATCTGGTGTCACAGTAGCTTGCATTTAAAACAGTAAAACAATTTTTCTCTGTAATATAAATGCAGTTGCCTGCCAGCGTGTGTCAGGCCCACAGCGTGTACAGTGCCCACCACTGCCAGTGCCCACCACTCATATCTGGTGTCACAGTAGCTTGCATTTTAAACAGTAAAACAATTTTTCTCTGTAATATAATTGCAGTTGCCTGCCAGCGTGTGTCAGGCCCACAGCGTGTACTGTGCCTACTACTGCCAGTGCCCACCACTCATATCTGGTGTCACAGTAGCTTGAATTTAAAACAGTAAAAAAAAAAAGCTTTGTAATATAATTGCAGTTGCCTGCCAGCGTGTGTCAGGTCCACAGTGTGAATAGTGCCCACTACTGCCGGTGCCCACCACTCATATCTGGTGTCACAGTAGCTTGCATTTAAAACAGTAAAACAATTTTTTTCTTTGTAATATAATTGCAGTTGCCTACCAGCAAATGTCAGGCGCACAGAATGTACTGTGCCCACTTCTGCCAGTGCCCACCACTCATATCTGGTGTCACAGTAGCTTGCATTTAAAACAGTAAAACATTTTCTTCTCTGTAATATAATTGCAGTCTCCTGCCAGTGTGTGTAAGGCCCACAGAGTGTACTGTGCCCACTACTGCCAGTGCTCACCACTCATATCTGGTGTCACAGTAACTTGCAATTAAAATACAAAAAAAAAAATCTCTGTAATATAATTGCAGTTGCCTGTCAGCGTGTGTCAGGCCCACAGTGTGTACTGTGCCCACTACTGCCAGTGCCCACCACTCATATCTGGTGTCACAGTAGTTTGCATTTAAAACAGCAAAACAATTTTTCTCTGTAATATAATTGCAGTTGCCTGCCAGCGTGTGTCAGGCCCACATAGTGTACTTTGACTACTACTGCCAGTGCCCACCACTCATATCTGGTTTCACAGTAGCTTGCATTTAAAACAATAAAACAATTTTTTCTCTGTAATATAATTGCGGTTTCCTGCCAGCGTGCGTCAGGTCCACAGCGTGTACAGTGCCCACTACTGCCAGTGCCCACCACTCATATCTGGTGTCACAGTAGCTTGCATTTAAAACAGTAAAACAATTTTTTTTCTTTGTAATATAATTGCAGTTGCCTGCCAGCGTGTGTCAGGCCCACAGAATGCACTGTGTCCACTACTGCCAGTGCCCACCACTCATATCTGTTGTCAGAGTAGCTTGCATTTAAAACAGTAAAACATTTTCTTCTCTGTAATATAATTGCAGTTTCCTGCCAGTGTGTGTAAAGCCCACAGAGTGTACTGTGCCCACTACTGCCAGTGCACAAAACTTATATCTGGTGTCACAGTAGCTTGCATTTAAAACAGTAAAAAAAAAAGAATCTCTGGAATATAATTGCAGTTGCCTGCCAGCGTGTGTCAGGCCCACAGCGTATACTGTGCCCACTACTGCCAGTGCCCACCACTCATATCTGGTGTCGCAGTAGCTTGCATTTAAAACAGTAAAACAATTTTTTCTCTGTAATATAATTGCATTTGACTGCCAGCGTGTGTCAGGCCCACAGCGTGTACTGTACCCACTACTGGCAGTGCCCACCACTCATATCTGGTGTCACAGTAGCTTGCATTTAAAACAGTAAAACAATTTTTTCTCTGTAATATAAATGCAGTTGCCTGCCAGCGTGTGTCAGGACCACAGCGTGTACTGTGCCCACTACCGCCAGTGCCCACCACTCATATCTGGTGTCACAGTAGCTTGCATTTAAAACTGTAAAACAATTTTTTCTCTGTAATATAATTGCAGTTTACTGCTAGCGTGTGTCAGGCCCACAGGGTGTACTGTACCCACTACTGCCAGTGCCCACCACTCATATCTGGTGTCACAGTAGCTTGCATTTAAAACAGTAAAAAAAAAAATCTCTGTAATATAATTGCAGTTGCCTGCCAGCGTGTGTCAGGCCCACAGAGTGTACTTTGCCCACTACTGCCAGTGCCCATTACTCATATCTGGTGTCACAGTTGCTTGCATTTAAAACGTTAAAACAATTTTTTCTCTGTAATATAATTGCAGTTGCCTGCCAGCGTGTCTCAGGCCCACAGCGTGTACTGTGCCCACTTGTGCCAATGCCCACCACTCATATCTGGTGTCACAGTAGCTTGCATTTAAAACAGTAAAAAAAAATATCTCTGTAATATAAATGCAGTTGCCTGCCAGCGTATGTCAGGCCCACAGCGTGTAATGTGCCCACTACTGCCAGTGCCCACCACTCATATCTGGTGTTATAGTAGCTTGCATTTAAAACAGTAAAACTATTTTTTCTCTGTAATATAATTGCAGTTTCCTGCCAGCGTGCGTCAGGCCCACAGCGGTGTACTGTACCCACTACTGGCAGTGCCCACCACTCATATCTGGTGTCACAGTAGCTTGCATTTAAAACAGTAAAACAATTTTTTCTCTGTAATATAAATGCAGTTGCCTGCCAGCGTGTGTCAGGCCCACAGCGTGTACTGTGCCCACTACCGCCAGTGCCCACCACTCATATCTGGTGTCACAGTAGCTTGCATTTAAAACTGTAAAACAATTTTTTCTCTGTAATATAATTGCAGTTGCCTGCCAGCGTGTGTCAGGCCCACAGCATGTACTGTGCCCACTTCTGCCAATGCCCACCACTCATATCTGGTGTCACAGTAGCTTGCATTTAAAACAGTAAAAAAAAATATCTCTGTAATATAATTGCAGTTGCCTGCCAGCATGTGTCAGGCCCACAGCATGTACTGTGCCCACTACTGCCAGTGCCCACCACTCATATCTGGTGTCACAGTTGCTTGCATTTAAAACAGTAAAAAAAAAAATCTCTGTAATATAATTGCAGTTGCCTGCCAGCATGTGTCAGGACCACAGCGTGTACTGTGCCCACTACTGCCAGTGCCCCCCACTCTTATCTGGTGTTACAGTAGCTTGCATTTAAAACAGTAAAACAATTTTTTCTCTGTAATATAAATGCAGTTGCCTGCCAGCGTGTGTCAGGCCCACAGCGTGTACTGTGCCCACTACTGCCAGTGCCCACCACTCATATTTGGTGTCACAGTAGCTTGCATTTAAAACAGTAAAACAATTTTTTCTCTGTAATATAATTGCATTTACTGCCAACGTGTGTCAGGCCCACAGAGTGTACTGTGCCCACTTCTGCCAGTGCCCACCACTCATATCTGGTGTCAAAGTAGCTTGCATTTAAAACAGTAAAAAAAAAAATCTCTGTAATATAATTGCAGTTGCCTGCCAGCGTGTGTCAGGCCCACAGAATGTACTGTGCCCACTACTGCCAGTGCCCACCACTAATGTCTGGTGTCATAGTAGCTTGCATTTAAAACAGTAAAACTATTTTTTCTCTGTAATATAATTGCAGTTGCCTGCCAGCGTGTGTCAGCCCCACAGCATGTACTGTGCCCACTACTGCCAGTGCCCACCACTCATATCTGGTGTCAAAGAAATTTGCATTTAAAATAGCAAAACAATTTTTTCTCTGTAATATAATTGCAGTTGCCTGCTAGGGTGTGTCAGGCCCACATAGTGTACTGTGCCCACTACTGCCAGTGCCCATTACTCATATCTGGTGTCACAGTAGCTTGCATTTAAAACAGTAAAACTATTTTTTCTCTGTAATATAATTGCAGTTGCCTGCCAGCGTGTGTCAGGCCCACAGAGTGCACTGTGCCCACTACTGCCAGTGCCCAACACTCATATCTGGTGTCACAGTAGCTTGCATTTAAAACAGTAAAACAATTTTTTCTCTGTAATATAATTGCAGTTGCCTGCCAGCATGTATCAGGCCCACAGAATGCACTGTGTGAACTACTGCCAGTGCCCACCACTCATATCTGTTGTCAGAGTAGCTTGCATTTAAAACAGTAAAACATTTTCTTCTCTGTAATATAATTGCAGTTTCCTGCCAGTGTGTGTAAAGCCCACAGAGTGTACTGTGCCCACTACTGCCAGTGCACACCACTCATATCTGGTGTCACAGTAGCTTGCATTTAAAACAGTAAAAAAAAAGAATCTCTGGAATATAATTGCAGTTGCCTGCCAGCGTGTGTCAGGCCCACAGAGTGTACTGTGCCCACTACTGCCAGTGCCCACCACTCATATTTTTAGTCACAGTAGCTTGCATTTAAAACAGTAAAACAATTTTTTCTTTGTAATATAATTGCAGTTGCCTGCCAGCGAGTGTCAGGCCCACAGAGTGTACTGTGCCCACTACTGCCAGTGCCCACCACTCATATCTGGTGTCACAGTAGCTTGCATTTAAAACAGTAAAAAAAATAATCTCTGTAATATAATTGCAGTTGCCTGCCAGCGTGTGTCAGGCCCACAGAGTGTACTGTGCCCACTACTGCCAGTGCCCACCACTCATATTTTTAGTCACAGTAGCTTGCATTTAAAACAGTAAAACAATTTTTTCTTTGTAATATAATTGCAGTTGCCTGCCAGCGAGTGTCAGGCCCACAGAGTGTACTGTGCCCACTACTGCCAGTGCCCACCACTCATATCTGGTGTCACAGTAGCTTGCATTTAAAACAGTAAAAAAAAATATCTCTGCAATATAATTGCAGTTGTCTGCCAGCGTGTGTCAGGCCCACAGAGTGTACTGTGCCCACTACTGCCAGTGCCCACCACTCATATCTGGTGTCACAGTAGCTTGCATTTAAAACAGTAAAACAATTTTTTCTCTGTAATATAATTGCAGTTGCCTGCCAGCGTGTGTCAGGCCCACAGTGTGTACTGTGCCCACTACTGACAGTGCCTACCACTTATATCTGGTGTCACAGTAGCTTGCATTTAAAATAGTTTAAAAAAAATTCTCTGTAATATAATTTTAGTTGCCTGCCAGCGTGTGTCAGGCCCACAGTGTGTACTGTGCCCACTACTGCCAGTGCCCACCACTCATATCTGGTGTCACAGTAGCTTGCATTTAAAACAGTAAAACAATTTATTCTCTGTAATATAATTGCAGTTGCCTGCCAGCGTGTGGCAGGCCCACAGCGTGTACTGTGCCCACTACTGCCAGTGCCCACCACTCTTATCTGGTGTCACAGTAGTTTGCATTTAAAACAGCAAAACTATTTTTTGTCTGTAATATAATTGCAGTTGCCTGCCAGAGTGTGTAAGGCCCACAGAGTGTACTGTGCCCACTACTGCCAGTGCCCACCACACATATCTGATGTCACAGTAGCTTGCATTTAAAAAAGTTAAAAAAAATTCTCTGTAATATAATTTCAGTTGCCTGCCAGCGTGTGTCAGGCCCACACTGTGTACTGTGCCCACTACTGCCATTGCCCAACACTTATATCTGGTGTCACAGTAGCTTGCATTTTAAACATTAAAACAATTTTTCTCTGTAATATAATTGCAGTTGCCTGCCAGTGTGTGTCAGGCACACAGCGTGTACTGTGCCCACTACTGCCAGTGCCCACCACTCATATATGGTGTCACAGTGGCTTGCATTTAAAACAGTAAAAAAAAAAAATTGTAATATAATTGCAGTTGCCTGCCAGCGTGTGTCAGGCCCACAGAGTGTACTGTGCCCACTACTGCCAGTACCCACCACTCATATCTGGTGTCACAGTAGCTTGCATTTTAAACAGTAAAACAATTTTTTCTCCGTAATATAATTGCAGTTGCCTGCCAGCGTGTGTCAGGCCCACAGCGTGTACTGTGCCCACTACTGCCAGTGCACACCACTTATATCTGGTGTCACAGTAGTTTGCATTTAAAATAGCAAAACAATTTTTTCTCTGTAATATAATTGCAGTTGCCTGCCAGCGTGTGTCAGGCCCACAGAGTGTACTTTGCCCACTACTGCCAGTGCCCACCACTCATATCTGGTGTCACAGTAGCTTGCATTTAAAACAGTAAAACTATTTTTTCTCTGTAATATAATTGCAGTTGCCTGCCAGCGTATGTCAGGCCCACAGCGTGTACTGTGCCCACTACTGCCAGTGTCCACCACTAATATCTAGTGTCACAGTAGCTTGCATTTAAAACAGTAAAACTATTTTTTCTCTGTAATATAATTGCAGTTGCCTGCCAGCGTGTGTCAGGCCCACAGCGTGTACTGTGCCCACTACTGCCAGTGCCCACCACTCATATCTGGTGTCACAGTAGCTTGCATTTAAAACAGTAAAAAAATTGTTCTCTGTAATATAATTGCAGTTGCGTGCAATAGTGTGTCAGGCCCACAGAGTGTACTGTGCCCACTACTGCCAGTGCCCACCCCTCATATCTGGTATCACAGTAGCTTGCATTTAAAACAGTAAAACTATTTTTTCTCTAAAATATAATTGCAGTTGCCTGCCAGCGTGTGTCAGGCCCACAGAGTGTACTGTGCACACTTTTGCCAGTACCCACCACTCATATCTGATGTCACAGTAGCTTGCATTTAAAACAGTAAAAAAAAAAATCTCTGTAATATAATTGCAGTTGCCTGCCAGCGTGTGTCAGGCCCACAGAGTGTACTGTGCCCACTACTGCCAGTGCCCACCACTAATATCTGGTGTCACAGTAGCTTGCATTCAAAACAGTAAAACTATTTTTTCTCTGTAATATAATTGCAGTTGCCTGCCAGCGTGTGTCAGGCCCACAGCGTGTACTGTGCTCACTACGGCCAGTGCCCACCACTCATATCTGGTGTCACTGTAGCTTGCATTTAAAAAAGAAAAACAATTTTTTCTTTGTATAATAAATGCAGTTTCCTGCCAGCGTGTGTCAGGCCCACAGCGTGTACTGTGCCCATAACTGCCAGTGCCCACCACTCATATCTGGTGTAACAGTAGCTTGCATTTTAAACAGAAAAACAATTTTTCTCTGTAATATAATTGCAGTTGCCTGCCAGCGTGTGTCAGGCACACAGCGTGTACTGTGCCCACTACTGCCAGTGCCCACCACTCATATATGGTGTCAAAGTGGCTTGCATTTAAAACAGTAAAACAATTTTTTCTTTGTAATATAATTGCAGTGGCCTGCCAGCGTGTGTCAGGCCCACAGAGTGTACTGTGCCCACTACTGCCAGTGCCCACCACTCATATTTTTGGTCACAGTAGCTTGCATTTAAAACAGTAAAACAATTTTTTTTTGTAATATAATTGCAGTTGCCTGCCAGCGAGTGTCAGGCCCACAGAGTGTACTGTGCCCACTACTGCCAGTGCCCACCACTCATATCTGGTGTCACAGTAGCTTGCATTTAAAACAGTAAAACTATTTTTTCTCTGTTATATAATTGCAGTTGCCTGCCAGCGTGTGTCAGGCCCACAGCGTGAACTGTGCCCACTACTGCCAGTGCCCACCACTAATATCTGGTGTCACAGTAGCTTGCATTTAAAACAGTAAAACTATTTTTTCTCTGTTATATAATTGCAGTTGCCTGCCAGCGTGTGGCAGGCCCACAGCGTGAACTGTGCCCACTACTGCCAGTGCCCACCACTCATATCTGGTGTCACAGTAGCTTGCATTTAAAATAGCAAAACAATTTTTTCTCTGCAATATAATTGCAGTTGCCTGCCAGCGTGTGTCAGGCCCACAGCATGTACTGTGCCCAATACTGCCAGTGCCCACCACTCATATCTGTTGTCACAGTAGCTTGCATTAAAACAATAAAACTATTTTTTCTCTGTAATATAATTGCAGTTGCCTGCCAGCGCGTGTCAGGCCCAAAGCGTGTACTATGCCCACTACTGCTAGTGCCCACCACTCATATCTGGTGTCACAGTAGCTTGCATTTAAAACAGTAAAACAATTTTTTCTCTGTAATATAATTGCAGTTGCCTGCCAGCGTGTGTCAGGCCCACAGAGTGTACTGTGCAAACAACTGCCAGTGCCCACCACTCATATCTGGTGTCACAGTAGTTTGCATTTAAAATAGCAAAACAATTTTTTCTCAGTAATATAATTGCAGTTGCCTGCCAGCGTGTGTCAGGCCCACAGAGTGTACTGTGCCCACTACTAACAGTGCCCACCAGTCATATCTGGTGCCACAGTAGTTTGCATTTAAAATAGCAAAACAATTTTTTCTCTGTAATATAATTGCAGTTGCCTGCCAGCGTGTGTCAGGCCCACAGCGTGTACTGTGCCCACTACTGCCAGTGCCCACCACTCATATCTGGTGTCACAGTAGCTTGCATTTAAAACAGTAAAACAATTTTTTCTCTATAATATAATTGCAGTTGCCTGCCAGTGTGTTTCAGGCCCACAGCATGTACTATGCCCAATACTGCCAGTGCCCACCACTCATTTCTGGTGTCACAGTAGCTTGCATTTAAAACAGTAAAACAATTTTTTCTCTGTAATATAATTGCAGTTGCCTGCCAGCGTGTGTCAGGCCCACAGAGTGTACTGTGCAAACATCTGCCAGTGCCCACCACTCATATCTGGTGTCACAGTAGTTTGCATTTAAAATAGCAAAACAATTTTTTCTCTGTAATATAATTGCAGTTGCCTGCCAGCGTGTGTCAGGCCCACAGAGTGTACTGTGCCCACTACTAACAGTGCCCACCAGTCATATCTGGTGCCACAGTAGTTTGCATTTAAAATAGCAAAACATTTTTTTCTCTGTAATATAATTGCAGTTGCCTGCCAGCGTGTGTCAGGCCCACAGCGTGTACTGTGCCCACTACTGCCAGTGCCCACCACTCATATCTGGTGTCACAGTAGCTTGCATTTAAAACAGTAAAACAATTTTTTCTCTATAATATAATTGCAGTTGCCTGCCAGTGTGTTTCAGGCCCACAGCATGTACTATGCCCAATACTGCCAGTGCCCACCACTCATTTCTGGTGTCACAGTAGCTTGCATTTAAAACAGTAAAACAATTTTTTCTCTGTAATATAATTGCAGTTGCCTGCCAGCGTGTGTCAGGCCCACAGCATGTACTGTGCTCAATACTGCCAGTGCCCACCATTTATATCTGGTGTCACAGTAGCTTGCATTTAAAACAGTAAAACAATTTTTTATTTGTAATATAATTGCATTGGCCTACCAGCGTGTGTCAGGCCCACAGCGTGTACTGTGCCCACTACTGCCAGTGCCCACCACTCATATCTGGTGTCACAGTAGCTTGCATTTAAAACAGTAAAACAATTTTTTCTCTGTAATATAATTGCAGTTGCCTGGCAGCGTGTGTCAGGCCCACAACGTGTACTGTGCCCACTACTGCAAGTGCCCACCACTCATATTTTTGGTCACAGTAGCTTGCATTTAAAACATTAAAACAATTTTTTTCTTTGGAATATAATTGCAGTTGCCTGCCAGCGTGTGGCAGGCCCACAGAGTGTACTGTGCCCACTACTGCCAGTGCCCACCACTCATATCTGGTTTTATTGTAGCTTGCATTTAAAACAGTATAAAAAAAAAATCTCTGCAATATAATTGCAGTTGCCTGCCAGCATGTGTCAGGCCCACAGAGTGTACTGTGCCCACTACTGCCAGTGCCCACCACTAATATCTGGTGTCACAGTAGCTTGCATTTAAAACAGTAAAACTATTTATTCTCTGTAATATAATTGCTGTTGCCTGCCAGCGTGTGTCAGGCCCACAAAGTGTATTGTGCCCACTTCTGCCAGTGCCCACCACTCATATCTGGTGTCACAGTAGCTTGCATTTAAAACAGTAAAACAATTTTTTCTCTGTAATATAATTGCAGTGGCCTGCCAGCGTGTGTCAGGCCCACAGCGTGTACTGTGCCCACTACTGCCAGTGCCCACCACTCATATTTTTGGTCACAGTAGCTTGCATTTAAAACAGTAAAACAATTTTTTCTCTGTAATATAATTGCAGTTGCCTGCCAGCGTGTGTCAGGCCCACAGAGTGTACTGTGCACACTTCTGCCAGTGCCCACTACTCATATCTGATGTCACAGTAGCTTGCATTTAAAACAGTAAAAAAAAATCTCTGTAATATATTTGCAGTTGCCTGCTAGCGTGTGTCAGGCCCACAGAGTGTACTGTGCCCACTACTGCCAGTGCCCACCACTCATATCTGGTGTCACTGTAGCTTGCATTTAAAACAGTAAAAAAAAAATCTCTGCAATATAATTGCAGTTGCCTGCCAGCGTGTGTCAGGCCCACAGAGTGTACTGTGCCCACTACTGCCAGTGCCCACCACTCATATCTGGTGTCACAGTAGCTTGGATTTAAAACAGTAAAACAATTTTTTCTCTGTAATATAATTGCAGTTGCCTGCCAGCGTGTGTCAGGCCCACAGCGTGTACTGTGCCCACTACTGACAGTGCCCACCACTTATATCTGGTGTCACAGTAGCTTGCATTTAAAAAAGTTTAAAAAAAATTCTCTGTAATATAATTTTAGTTGCCTGCCAGCGTGTGTCAGGCCCACAGTGTGTACAGTGAGGCCGTACTGGGGACGCAGTTGAGGGGAGGCCGACATGATAGGGTTTGGACTGAGTGGGCCGGCAGTGTAGGGGTTAAGGAGTTTGAAAAGGATGGTGGGTGGAGAGTAGAGTGGGTGGGCTGTTAGGTTAGGTTATAAGAGGGGGAGGTAACCGGCGCCATTTTAGTTCAGTCAGTTGAGGTGAAGAACTAGAACTTGAGCTATCACTCACAGCATGTCGGTGGATCAAATCATCCAGCAGTTGCGGGCAGCGGCTGAAGTCCGGGGACCCGAATGGCTGCAGGAGCAGGTGTCCGGCCTGCTCCAGGGGGCGGCGGTGAGTAATGTCAGCTCACCGCCACGGGCGAGACGGCCGCGGCGGGTACGGCCGCCGGCGCGCCTTAGTCCAGAGGCGACCCCCAGGGCTCGGCGCCGGGTGCGGAGCCCCTCCGGGGACCCTCCGCGACCGGGGGCTGGCAGGGTGTCGGTTGCCAGTGCCGCTCGGAGCGGGAGGAATCAAAATGCACGGCGGGGCCCAGTTTCAGGCGGTGGGATTCCCCCCCCGCCTTCAGCATCACGAGACGTGGGATCGGGACCTGGTTCGGCGGGTGCCCCTAGTCCAGGGGAGGCCGCTCGGCGAGGGAGTGAGGTCGGGTTAATCGCGGCTGTGCGTCTGGAGCCGGTGGAGGTGCACAGGCCGGAGGCGGTGGACGGACGTCATGGCGGAGGCTCCGCCCACGGAGGAAGGTCGTGTCAGGACGCATCCAGCCGGCTGGCTGGGATGTCTGCGGCGACGAGTGAGCAGTCCCTGGCAAGAAGAGAAGAGGATGGGAGCGTGCCAGAGGATCATCAGGAGGCAGGATCTTCGGCTGCGGGGTTCACAGCACCCTGGCAGCCAGGTGAGGGGGTTGGGGGGGCACTTAATCCATGGGCGGGTTGCCCAGGGGGGATGGGGGGGTCACAAGGGGACCTGGGGAAAGGTTTGGGGCAGTTTTTTCAGAGTTTGGCGGGGTGGATGTCAGGTTTTGGGGGGGCTGGTGTTTCCCCGGTGCAGGCGTGGGGGATGGGGGCCGGGGGTAGTAGGGTGGTTGGTGATGCGGCTGGCAGAGCGTGTGATTCGGTGTCAGTGCAGACACAGGTGGGGGGGGAGGCGGATAAGCAGGTAGTGGAGGACGGGGCGCGTGGCGAGGTATATGTATGCTTTGAGGGGCCACTAGGGGCGCATTTGAAGCAGGAAGTGCGGGAGAGGATCTGGAGGGGGGAATATGTAGAAATATTTTCCTTGCTCCCTCTAGAGAGGTTTAATTTGGACAAGGTAAAAAGAGATGAGGGAAAAAAGGAGGAGGAAGAAAAACGGAGGTTTCGTCTGATCCCGCGGACGTTTTCTAATTGGCTTCAGGCCTTTGCTATTTTGGCTAGCGTGGTGGGGGAGCGGAAGCCGGAGTGTTGTTCGTCTCTCTTTTGTTATATGGATGCGATTGGGGAGGCCTGGCGGGTGTATGGGGGGACTGGCTGGCTGCGGTATGACGAGCAATTTCGGCAAAGGATGTCGGTTCGTAGCAGCATAAGGTGGGATCATAAGGATATTGGGTTATGGATGAGGGTGATGGCTCCTGTACGGGCGGGGCAGTCCTTTCGGAGTGAGTCGGGGGGATCTGGGCAGTCGGCATTCTCGGTCGCTTCCGCAAAGGGGCTCTGTTTCCTTTTCAATGAAGGGAGTTGTAAGTTCGGGTCAAAGTGCAGATTTAAGCACGAGTGTTCAGGGTGTGGAGGTTCCCATGGGGCCAACAGGTGTTTTAGAGGTAACAGACAGAGAGGTGGGGATGCGGCTGGAAAAGGGCCTGACGCCAGTGCTGGTGGGAAGGATGGAGCCCTAAATAAGTAGGTATCCAAAAGGAGGGGTGGCGGAATTCTTGAGGGACGGGTTTAATAAGGGTTTTTCTATACCGTCGGCACCGTTGCCGGTAGTTCTGAGGAAGAGGAATTTGCGCTCGGCATTAGAACACCCGGAGGTGGTGGCTGATAAGTTGGCTAGGGAAGTTGCTTTAGGGAGAATGGGCGGTCCTTATTCGGAGCTTCCGCTGGTTGGTTTGCATGTATCACCTTTGGGGATTGTACCTAAGAAGGAGCCGAATAAGTTTCGGCTCATTCATCATTTGTCATACCCGAAGGGCGCGTCGGTCAATAAAGGTATTGATCCAGAGCTTTGTTCGGTGGCGTACACTTCATTTGACGCGGCGGTAGGTTGGGTGCAGAAGTTAGGGGTGGGGACGCTGTTAGCTAAGACGGATATCGAGGCGGCGTTCCGGCTCCTACCTGTGAATCCAGACAGTTTGCATTTGTTAGGGTGCTACTGGGATGGACAGTACTATGTAGACAGATGCTTACCAATGGGGTGTTCAGTGTCTTGTGCATATTTTGAAGCGTTTAGTTCATTTCTGGAGTGGGTTGTTAAGGACGTTTCAGGTTGTTCATCCATTATTCATTATTTGGATGACTTCCTTTGTTTGGGCCCGGCGGGGTCTAAGGTTTGCACGGTGGAGTCGGTTTTTGGGGGGTTTGGGGTACCATTGGCAGAAGAGAAGACTGTGGGTCCTACTTCGGAGTTGAGTTTTTTGGGCATTATGATTAACACGGACAGGATGGAATGTCGTTTGCCTGAGGAGAAGGTACATGATTTGAGGTTGGTGGTGGAGCAGGCGCGGAGGGCAGTGAAGATTAGGCTGAAGGATTTGCAATCTTTGTTGGGCAAACTCAATTTTGCATGCAGGATTATGCCGATGGGGAGGATCTTTTGTCGACGGTTGGCGGGGGCTACGGCTGGTGTTACGGCCCCGCATCATTTTGTCAGGTTGGGTAAGGAACTTAAAAGGGATCTGGCAGTTTGGGCGGAATTTCTGCTGCATTTTAATGGTAGGGCGTTGGTTTTAGGGGAGACGGTGGATAGTTTCGATTTTGATTTATTTTCAGATGCGGCTGGGGGTTCAGGGTTTGGGGTATATTGTCATGGGCAGTGGAGTGCGGGGGTTTGGCCTATTTCTTGGGTGGAGCGGGGTTGGGTTAAGAACCTGGCGTTATTGGAGCTTTTCCCAATTGTGCTTGCAGTGGTTTTATGGGGGGATTGTTTTAGGAATAAGAAGATTAGATTTCATTGTGATAATTTGGGGATTGTACAGGCCATTAATAACTTGACGGCGTCATCGCCGCCTGTAATCCGTTTGTTGCAGCATTTGGTTTTACTTTGTCTATCACTGAATGCTTGGATTGTGGCTGTTCATGTGCCGGGTGTGTCTAATGATATTGCTGATGCCCTTTCTCGTTCGCAGTGGGAGCGGTTTCGGCAGTTGGCGCCGGGAGCGGACGGCGAGGGGCTGGTGTGCCCGGATTCGATGTGGGAGCTGTTGGAGGTACCATAGGAAGGTTGCTACAGGACTCAATGAGTGCTGGGACATGGGTAGCTTACGGTAAAGCGTGGAGTGAATGGCAGAGGTGGTGTGAGGATTTGGGGGTGGTAGCGGATGAAGGGGAGACTCCTCTGTTGTTGTTCTTGGGGCATGTGAAAGAGCAGGGATGGTCTGTTGCTAAGATGAATAGATGGATGGCGGGACTTGCTTTTGGTTTCAAGTTGAGGGGGTTACCGGATGTGACAAAGACGTTTTTGGTAAGGCAGGTGTTAAAGGGTTGGAGGCGTGGGAAGCGGGCTGAGGACAGGAGGAGGCCAGTCTCTTTTGATTTGTTGGTAAAATTGGGTGTGCAAGTGGAGGTGTGTTGTCGATCGGTGTGGGAGGTGAAACTGTTCAGGGTTGCTTTTTCTTTAGCCTTTTTTGGGGCATTTCGTTTGGGGGAATTGGTGTGTGGCAGTGTTCGGTCTGTTGGGGGTGGTTTGTTGAAGGAGGATGTTGGGTTAGCGGAGGATAGGGTTGTCATTAGGATTCGTAGGTCTAAGACGGACAAGGAAGGAAAGGGCAGTTTTGTCCGGTTGTTTGAGGTCCCGGGCTGTGCTATGTGCCCTGTGCAGTGCTTGCGGGAGTATGATTTGGGGGGTGTTACATCAACGGGTCCATTGCTTAGGCATGAGGACGGATCATATCTGTCTCGATATCAGTTCGTGGCGGTGTTTAAGCGCTGCCTGCGTGAGTTGGGGATTGCAGCGGAAGATTTTACTGGGCATTCGTTCAGGATAGGTGCTGCCACTGAAGCGGCGAGAGCAGGGATGAGTGATGAAGTGATTATGAAGATTGGGAGATGGGAGTCAGCGAGGTTTAGGTCTTACGTTAGGGTGGGTTTGTTGGTTTAATGATGCTTGTCAAAATGATGGAGTCTAGTGTTTTTCTTTGTTATTTCTTGCAGGTGATAGGCCCGCGTTGGTTTGGATACTCGGACATTCCTTTGTGTTCTGGGGGGCGCTAAGGGCGGATGTTCGTCCGGATGGAAGGCAGTTATGGTTTGATCGGGATGTTGCAGTTGTTCGTTGGATTGGGGTAAGGGGGATGTTGTGGGAAGGGGTTATGAAGGAGGTTCACAGGTATGCACGGCTGGGTAGCCCTCCAGATGTATTGGTGTTACATGCGGGGGGGAATGACTTGGGGGGTAAGCCGGTTAGGGAGTTGATTAGGGATGCAAAATTTGATTTGTTGCGTTTATGGTCTTTGTTCCCTGCCATGGTAACAGTTTGGTCGGACATAGTGCCTCGCCGAGTGTGGCGTGGGGCAAGGTCGGTGGAGCGTCTTAACAAAGCGAGGGTGAAGGTCAATAGGATTTTGGGAAAGTTCATGGCAAGGAATGGGGCAGTGGCAGTGCGTCATATGGAGCTGGAACCGGGTGTGGGGGCGTTTTGGAGGGCGGATGGAGTACATTTAAATGCTGTGGGGATTGATCTGTGGTCACTTGGTCTGCAAGAAGGGATTGAGAGGGCTTTGAGGTCGTGGAGGAACGCGCAAGCCTGAGGGAGGTGTCAGTTTGCGCGTCGTTGGCGGTGGGAGGTCCTCGAAGTTGGTGGTACGGATACTTCGGAAAATGGGAGGGCCTCAATGGTGGGGCTGGACTCCCATGGTTGGACGGTTGGCTGGTGTAAAAAGGCGTCCGTCAGTTGGTCTCCGAGCTGGTGTTTTACGGCTGGAGGCAAGATGGATGGGCCTGTTTTTTGGAGAGTTGTGATAACGAGTTCTGGGGCTTCAAGGACCTCCCTCGTCTGGGAATAAACAACTGGTGTTATGTTTATTTATGTTATGTATTTATTAATAAACGGCTGCTGTGGCCATTTAAATCCAAACTGGTCTCAGTGAGTTATTGTTAGCTTGAAATGGTGAAAGGGGTTTGAAAAGGGGGTTTATAAGAGGCACACGAGGAATGGACAATACCCTACTCATGTGCCCACTACTGCCAGTGCCCACCACTCATATCTGCTGTCACAGTAGCTTGCATTTAAAACAAAAAAACAATTTATTCTCTGTAATATAATTGCAGTTGCCTGCCAGCGTGCGTCAGGCCCACAGCGTGTACTGTGCCCACTACTGCCAGTGCCCACCACTCATATATGGTGTCACAGTAGCTTGCATTTAAAACAGTAAAACAATTTTTTCTCTGTAATATAATTGCAGTTGCCTGCCAACGTGTGTCAGGCCCACAGAGTGAACTGTGCCCACTACTGCCATTGCCCACCACTCATATCTGGAGTCACAGTAGCTTGCATTTTAAACAGTAAAACAATTTTTCTCGGTAATATAATTGCAGTTGCCTGCCAGCGTGTGTCAGGCACACAGCGTGTACTGTGCCCACTACTGCCAGTGCCCACCACTCATATATGGTGTCACAGTGGCTTGCATTTAAAACAGTAAAAAAAAAAAAATCTTTGTAATATAATTGCAGTTGCCTGCCAGCGTGTGTCAGGCCCACAGAGTGTACTGTGCCCACTACTGCCAGTGCCCACCACTCATATCTGGTGTCACAGTAGCTTGCATTTAAAACAATAAAAAAAAAAATCTCTGTAATATAATTGCAGTTGCCTGCCAGCGTGTGTCAGGTCCACAGTGTGAATAGTGCCCACTACTGCCGGTGCCCACCACTCATATCTGGTGTCACAGTAGCTTGCATTTAAAACAGTAAAACAATTTTTTCTCTGTAATATAATTGCAGTTGCCTGCCAGCGTGTGTCAGGCCCACAGCGTGTACTGTACCCACTACTGCCAGTGCCCACCACTCATATATGGTGTCACAGTAGCTTGCATTTAAAACAGTAAAAAAAAATCTCTGTAATATAATTGCAGTTGCCTGCCAGCATGTGTCAGGCCCACAAAGGGTACTGTGCCCACTACTGCCAGTGCCCACCACTCATATCTGGTGTAACAGTAGCTTGCATTTAAAACAGTAAAACAATTTTTTCTCTGTTATATAATTGCAGTTGCCTACCAGCGTGTGTCAGGCCCACAGAGTGTACTGTGCCCACTACTGCCAGTGCCCACCACTCAAATCTGGTGTCACAGTAGCTTGCATTTAAAACAGTAAACCAATTTTTTCTCTGTAATATAATTGCAGCTGCCTGTCAGCGTGTGTCAGACCCACATAGTGTACTCTGCCCACTACTGCCAGTGCCCACCACTCATATCTGGTGACACAGAGGCTTGCATTTAAAACAGTAAAAAAAAAAAAATCTCTCTAATATAATTGCAGTTGCCTGCCAGCATGTGTCAGGCCCACAGCGTGTACTGTGCCCACTACTGCCAGTTCCCACCACTTATATCTGGTGTCACAGTAGTTTGCATTTAAAATAGCAAAACAATTTTTTCTCTGTAATATAATTGCAGTTGCCTGCCAGCGTGTGTCAGGCCCACAGAGTGTACTTTGCCCAGTACTGCCAGTGCCCACCACTCATATCTGGTGTCACAGTAGCTTGCATTTAAAACAGTAAAACTATTTTTTCTCTGTAATATAATTGCAGTTGCCTGCCAGCGTATGTCAGGCCCACAGCATGTACTGTGCCCACTACTGCCAGTGTCCACCACTAATATCTAGTGTCACAGTAGCTTGCATTTAACCACCTCCGGAAAGCTGTACGCACAGACGCGTCCTGGAGGTGGTTGTTTCATTCCGAGTGGACGCGCCGGCGCGTCCTCTCGCGAGACGCGAGATTTCGGTCACAGCCGGCCCGCGCATGCGCATCGTGGGCCGGCAAAAGTTCGAGGAGAGTTGCATCAGCAACCTGACAGCCAATGATCGTCGCTGGCAGGTTGCTGATTTTTAAAAAATCGAATCACAAGCCATATAACAGATCATATTAGTAAATATGATCTGTTATATGGCTTCTCTGCTCCTCTGCTGGTCCTTTTCGTCGGTTGGATCCAGCAGAGGAGCAGACTTCACAGTGAGTACACCAAACAGCACACCTTAGCCGCAGATCACCCCCCTCCACCCCAATTAACCCTTTGATCACCCCTTTGATCGCCCCTGTCAATCACTAGTGAAAGGAAAAAAAGTGATCAGTGTAAACTGTCACTTTTTTTTTTCCACTGGTATTGACTGTTAGGTTTTAGGGATAGTTTAGGCCCCTTGGTTAGGTAGTTAGCGTCAGTTAGCGCCCACCCCACCGCACCGCAGTCACTTTTATTCGCTGATTAGCGTATCGCTAATCAGCATTTGTACTTTAATAGTATCTGTAAGTGATCAAAACTGATCACGGTCAGATCTATAATTGTATTAGTGTCACCTTAGCTCGCCCTCCATCCAAAACGCAGTGTTTGCCCGATCAGGCCTGATCGGTCGCCCACACGTGCGTTCACCCACGCCCGCCCCGCCGCAGTGACAAAAATTTTTTTGTTTTTTGATCACTGCACATTCACTTTACACGCACTGCGGCGATAAAAAAATCTGTTTTGATATTTTTTATCAACCGCAGCGGCCTCCGGTACTTCGCTAGCCTCCCCTTTGTAAGACAGGTTTGCTTTTTTTCTTGGGTAGTCTCAGGGAATACCCCTAAATTTAGTAGTCCAAAATGTCAAACAGGGGGTATTCTTCTGAAGAGGCCTACAGGATTCTGACCCAGTCGGATGAGGAATGGGAACCCTCATCTGACGAATCTAGCGGGTCAGAATATGAACCTGTGGAAAGCAGTGGCTCTCTGACCCAAAGTTCGGACGAGGAGGTGGAGGTCCCTGGCAGCACCAGGCGTACCCGGCCCCGTGTCGCTAGACCACAGGTTACGCAGGATCCGCTTCAAGAGCAGCAGAGTGGGGCTGTCGCTGCCGGATCACGTGGTGAGGCATACACCAGCAGCGCAGCCCTTCCTGGACCTAGTACCAGCACTGCCGTACAACCTGGTGAAGTAGCGAGCACCAGAAGGGCAGTTGAAGCTGGTACGGTGGCACGTGCAGTAGTTACCCCGTCGCAGCCACCGCGCAGACAGGCCCGTAGACCCCCTAGAGTCCCTGAGGTGCTGGCAAACCCTGATTGGCAGTCACCAACTTCAGCCGCACCTGTAGTTCCCCCTTTCACCGCCCAGTCTGGAGTTCGGGTTGAGACGGCTCAAATCGGTTCGGCCCTGGGATTTTTTGAGCTGTTCTTGACTGCGGAGCTCTTGGACTTAGTCGTGGCAGAGACAAACCGGTATGCCACACAATTTATAACCGCAAACCCGGAAAGCTATTATGCCCAGACTTTCCGGTGGAAACCAGTCCAAGTTTCCGAACTTAAAATTTTTCTGGGCCTTCTCCTCAACATGGGCCTGACAAAAAAGCATGAATTGCGGTCATATTGGTCCACGAACCCAATTCATCACATGCCCATGTTCTCTGCTGCTATGTCCAGGACACGATTTGAGACCATCCTGCGTTTTCTGCATTTTAGCGACAACACCACCTCCCGTCCCAGAGGCCACCCAGCTTTTGACCGGCTCCACAAAATTCGGCCCCTCATAGACCATTTCAACCAGAAATTTGTAGATTTGTATACCCCTGAGCAAAACATCTGCGTAGACGAGTCCCTAATACATTTTACCGGGCGCCTTGGCTTCAAACAATACATCCCAAGCAAGCGTGCCCGGTATGGGGTCAAATTGTATAAGCTCTGTGAAAGGGCCACAGGCTATACCCACAAATTTCGGATCTATGAGGGAAAAGATCAGACCCTGGAGCCGGTCGGTTGCCCTGACTACCTGGGGAGCAGTGGGAAGACAGTCTGGGACTTGGTGTCACCCTTATTCGGCAAGGGGTACCATCTTTATGTGGACAATTTTTACACAAGTGTGGCCCTCTTTAGGCATTTGTTTCTAGAACGGATTTGCGCCTGTGGCACCGCGCGAACTAGTCGCGTGGGCTTCCCCCAACGGCTTGTAACCACCCGTCTTGCAAGGGGGGAGAGGGCTGCCTTGTGTAACGAAGAACTTCTCGCGGTGAAATGGAGAGACAAGCGTGACGTTTACATGCTCTCCTCCATTCACGCAGACACGACAATCCAAATTGAAAGGGCAACCCGTGTCATTGAAAAGCCCCTCTCAGTCCACGACTATAATGCGCTCATGGGATGGGTGGACTTCAATGACCAGATGTTGGCTCCCTATTTAGTTTCCCGCAGAACCAGACGCTGGTATAAGAAGGTGTCTGTATATTTAATTCAATTGGCGCTGTATAATAGTTTTGTTCTCTACAGTGAGGCTGGGAGAACAGGATCCTTCCTCAAATTCCAGGAAGAGATCATCGCGAACCTCCTTTACCCAGGAGGTTCCGTGGCCCCATCCACCAGTGTAGTTAGCCGTCTACACGAGCGACATTTCCCCAGTGTCGTTGCTGGTACCTCAACCCAACCGCCACCCCGAAAAAAATGTCGTGTCTGTAGCAGGAGTGGAATAAGGCGTGACACCCGCTATTTCTGTCCTGACTGCCCTGACCACCCTGCCCTATGCTTAGGTGAGTGTTTCCGGAAGTACCACACACAGGTACACCTAGCATAGGGATTGCATCTCACAGGACAGGCACACAGGGCTATTAGGGCCCTTTTACTCACAGCTGCTGCAAACCTCTCCTTTCACCTGGGATAAAGTGCATAACGTACTTCGCCACATCTTTGGGCGATTTGCACTTTGCACATTGTCCCATGGGGAAGGAGAGGTTTGTTCTATAAAGGTAAAAAAAACACACCTTCCTGTGTCTCTGTATTCAGGAGAAGTTGAGGAATGTGTTTTGGGGTGTCTTTTTACATATACCCATGCTGGGTGAGAGAAATATCTTGGTCAAATGCCAACTTTGTATAAAAAAATGGGAAAAGTTGTCTTTTGCCAAGATATTTCTCTCACCCAGCATGGGTATATGTAAAATGACACCCCAAAACACATTCCCCACCTTCTCCTGAGTACGGAGATACCAGATGTGTGACACTTTTTTGCAGCCTAGGTGGGCAAAGGGGCCCATATTCCAAAGAGCACCTTTCGGATTTCACAGGTAATTTTTTACAGAATTTGATTTCAAACTCTTTACCACACATTTGGGCCCCTAGAATGCCAGGGCAGTATAACTACCCCACAAGTGACCCCATTTTGGAAAGAAGAGACCCCAAGGTATTTCGTTATGGGCATAGTGAGTTCATAGAACTTTTTATTTTTTGTCACAAGTTAGTGGAATATGAGACTTTGTAAGAAAAAAAAAAAAATAAAATCATCATTTTCCGCTAACTTGTGACAAAAAATAAAAAGTTCTATGAACTCACTATGCCCATCAGCGAATACCTTAGGGTGTATACTTTCCGAAATGGGGTCATTTGTGGGGTGTTTGTACTGTCTGGCCATTGTAGAACCTCAGGAAACATGACAGGTGTTCAGAAAGTCAGAGCTGCTTCAAAAAGCGGAAATTCACATTTTTGTACCATAGTTTGTAAACGCTATAACTTTTACCCAAACCATTTTTTTTTTACCCAAACATTTTTTTTTAATCAAAGACATGTAGAACAATAAATTTAGAGCAAAATTTATATATGGATGTTGTTTTTTTTGCAAAATTTTACAACTGAAAGTGAAAAATGTCATTTAAAAAAAAAAAAAAAATCGTTAAATTTCGATTAATAACAAAAAAAGTAAAAATGTCAGCAGCAATGACATACCACCAAATTAAAGCTCTATTAGTGAGAAGAAAAGGAGGTAAAATTCATTTGGGTGGTAAGTTGCATGACCGAGCAATAAACGGTGAAAGTAGTGTAGGTCAGAAGTGTAAAAAGTGGCCTGGTCTTTCAGGGTGTTTAAGCACTGGGGGCTGAGGTAGTTAAAACAGTAAAACAATTTTTTCTCTGTAATATAATTGCAGTTGCCTGCCAGCGTGTGTCAGGCCCACAGCGTGTACTGTGCCCACTACTGCCAGTGCCCACCACTCATATTTTTGGTCACAGTAGCTTGCATTTAAAACAGTAAAACAATTTTTTCTCTGTAATATAATTGCAGTTGCCTGCCAGCGTGTGTCAGGCCCACATAGTGTACTGTGCACACTTCTGCCAGTGCCCACCACTCATATCTGATGTCACAGTAGCTTGCATTTAAAGCAGTAAAAAAAAATCTCTGTAATATAATTGCAGTTGCCTGCCAGCGTGTGTCAGGCCCACAGAGTGTACTGTGCCCACTACTGCCAGTGCCCACCACTCATATCTGTTAAAACAGTAAAACAATTTTTTCTTTGTATAATAATTGCAGTTTCCTGCCAGCGTGTGTCAGGCCCACAGCGTGTACTGTGCCCATAACTGCCAGTGCCCACCACTCATATCTGGTGTAACAGTAGCTTGCATTTAAAACAGTAAAACTATTTTTTCTCTGTAATATAATTGCAGTTGCCTGCCAGCGTGTGTCAGGCCCACAGCGTGTACTGTGCCCACTACTGCCAGTGCCCACCACTCATATTTTGGGTCACAGTAGCTTGCATTTAAAACAGTAAAACAATTTTTTCTTTGTAATATAATTGCAGTTGCCTGCCAGCGAGTGTCAGGCCCACAGAGTGTACTGTGCCCACTACTGCCAGTGCCCACCACTCATATTTTGGGTCACAGTAGCTTGCATTTAAAACAGTAAAACAATTTTTTCTTTGTAATATAATTGCAGTGGCCTGCCAGCGTGTGTCAGGCCCACAGAGTGTACTGTGCCCACTACTGCCAGTGCCCACCACTCATATTTTGGGTCACAGTAGCTTGCATTTAAAACAGTAAAAAAAAAAATCTTTGTAATAAAATTGCAGTTGCCTGCCAGCGAGTGTCAGGCCCACAGAGTGTACTGTGCCCACTACTGCAAGTGCCCACCACTCATATTTTGGGTCACAGTAGCTTGCATTTAAAACAGTAAAACAATTTTTTCTTTGTAATATAATTGCAGTGGCCTGCCAGCGTGTGTCAGGCCCACAGAGTGTACTGTGCCCACTACTGCCAGTGCCCACCACTCATATTTTGGGTCACAGTAGCTTGCATTTAAAACAGTAAAACTATTTTTTCTTTGTAATATAATTGCAGTTGCCTGCCAGCGAGTGTCAGGCCCACAGAGTGTACTGTGCCCACTACTGCAAGTGCCCACCACTCATATCTGGTGTCACAGTAGCTTGCATTTAAAACAGTAAAAAAAATATTCTCTGTAATATAATTGCAGTTGCCTGCCAGCGTTTGTCAGGCCCACAGAGTGTACTGTGCCCACTACTGCCAGTGCCCACCACTAATATCTGGTGTCACAGTAGCTTGCATTTAAAACAGTAAAACTATTTTTTCTCTGTTATATAATTGCAGTTGCCTGCCAGCGTGTGTCAGGCCCACAGCGTGTACTGTGCCCACTACTGCCAGTGCCCACCACTCATATCTGGTGTCACAGTAGCTTGCATTTAAAATAGCAAAACAAATTTTTCTCTGCAATATAATTGCAGTTTCCTGCCAGCGTGTGTCAGGCCCACAGCGTGTACTGTGCCCACTTCTGCCAATGACCACCATTTATATCTGGTGTCACAGTAGCTTGCATTTAAAACAGTTAAAAAATAATTCTCTGTAATATAATTGCGGTTGCCTGCCAGCGTGTGTCAGGCCCACAGCATGTACTGTGCCCACTACTGGCAGTGCCCACCACTCATATCTGGTGTCACAGTAGCTTGCATTTAAAACAGTAAAACAATTTTTTCTCTGTAATATAATTGCAGTTGCCTGCCTGCGTGTGTCAGGCCCACAGAGTGTACTGTGCCAACTACTGCCAGTGCCCACCACTCATATCTGGTGTCACAGTAGCTTGCATTTAAAACAGTAAAAAAAAAAATCTGTGCAATATAATTGCAGTTGCCTGCCAGCGTGTGTCAGGCCCACAGAGTGTACTGTGCCCACTACTGCCAGTGCCCACCACTCATATCTGGTGTCACAGTAGCTTGCATTTAAAACAGTAAAACAATTTTTTCTCTGTAATATAATTGCAGTTGCCTGCCAGCGTGTGTCAGGCCCACAGCGTGTACTGTGCCCACTACTGACAGTGCCCACCACTTATATCTGGTGTCACAGTAGCTTGCATTTAAAAAAGTTTAAAAAAAATTCTCTGTAATATAATTTTAGTTGCCTGCCAGCGTGTGTCAGGCCCACAGTGTGTACTGTGCCCACTACTGCCAGTGCCCACCACTCATATCTGGTGTCACAGTAGCTTGCATTTAAAACAGAAAAACAATTTATTCTCTGTAATATAATTGCAGTTGCCTGCCAGCGTGTGGCAGGCCCACAGCGTGTACTGTACCCACTACTGCCAGTGCCCACCACTCATATCTGTTGTCACAGTAGCTTGCATTTAAAACGGTAAAAAAAAAAACGCTGTAATATAATTGCAGTTGCCTGCCAGCGTGTGTCAGGCTCACAGCGTGTACTGTGCCCACTACTGCCAGTGCCCACAACTCATATCTGGTGTCACAGTAGCTTGCATTTAAAACAGTAAAACAATTTTTTCTCTGTAATATAATTGCAGTTGCCTGCCAACGTGTCAGGCCCACAGAGTTAACTGTGCCCACTACTGCCAGTGCCCACCACTCATATCTGGTGTCACAGTAGCTTGCATTTAAAACAGTAGAAAAAAAATCTCTGTAATATAATTGCAGTTGCCTGCCAGCTTGTGTCAGGCCCACAAAGTGTACTGTGCCAACTACTGCCAGTGCCCACCACTCATATCTGGTGTCACAGTAGCATGCATTTAAAACAGTAAAACTATTTTTTCTCTGTAATATAATTGCAGTTGCCTGCCAGCGTGTGTCAGGCCCACAGCGTGTACTGTACCCACTACTGCCAGTGCCCACCACTCATATATGGTGTCACAGTAGCTTGCATTTAAAACAGTAAAAAAAAATCTCAGTAATATAATTGCAGTTGCCTGCCAGCATGTGTCAGGCCCACAAAGGGTACTGTGCCCACTACTGCCAGTGCCCACCACTCATATCTGGTGTAACAGTAGCTTGCATTTAAAACAGTAAAACAATTTTTTCTCTGTTATATAATTGCAGTTGCCTACCAGCGTGTGTCAGGCCCACAGAGTGTACTGTGCCCACTACTGCCAGTGCCCACCACTCAAATCTGGTGTCACAGTAGCTTGCATTTAAAACAGTAAACCAATTTTTTTTCTGTAATATAATTGCAGCTGCCTGTCAGCGTGTGTCAGACCCACATAGTGTACTCTGCCCACTACTGCCAGTGCCCACCACTCATATCTGGTGACACAGAGGCTTGCATTTAAAACAGTAAAAAAAAGAAAATCTCTCTAATATAATTGCAGTTGCCTGCCAGCGTGTGTCAGGCCCACAGCGTGTACTGTGCCCACTACTGAAATGTCACAGTAGCTTGCATTTAAAACAGTAAAAAAAAATCTCTGTAATATAATTGCAGTTGCCTGCCAGCGTGTGTCAGGCCCACAGAGTGTACTGTGCCCACTACTGCCAGTGCCCACCACTCATATCTGGTGTCACTGTAGCTTGCATTTAAAACAGTAAAACAATTTTTTCTTTGTATAATAATTGCAGTTTCCTGCCAGCGTGTGTCAGGCCCACAGCGTGTACTGTGCCCATAACTGCCAGTGCCCACCACTCATATCTGGTGTAACAGTAGCTTGCATTTAAAACAGTAAAACAATTTTTTCTCTGTAATATAATTGCAGTTGCCTGCCAGCGTGTGTCAGGCCCACAGAGTGCACTGTGTCCACTACTGCCAGTGCCCACCACTCATATCTAGTGTCACATTAGCTTGCATTTTAAACAGTAAAACAATTTTTCTCTGTAATATAATTGCAGTTGCCTGCCAGCGTGTGTCAGGCCCACAGCGTGTACTGTGCCCACTACTGCCAGTGCCCACCACTCATATATGGTGTCAAAGTGGCTTGCATTTAAAACAGTAAAACAATTTTTTCTTTGTAATATAATTGCAGTGGCCTGCCAGCGTGTGTCAGGCCCACAGAGTGTACTGTGCCCACTACTGCCAGTGCCCACCACTCATATTTTTGGTCACAGTAGCTTGCATTTAAAACAGTAAAACAATTTTTTCTTTGTAATATAATTGCAGTTGCCTGCCAGCGAGTGTCAGGCCCACAGAGTGTACTGTGCCCACTACTGCCAGTGCCCACCACTCATATCTGGTGTCACAGT
>NW_024401225.1:0-70771 GCF_905171765.1 Bufo bufo
GAGTACCCCTCTTTACCCTCTGTCGCAACTTGGGGGAAAGAAGCGGCCACCGACGGAGCTATGCCTTTTCTGTTTTTTGCTTTTTGGCCACTGCAATGCAGGTGCAGATCAGTTTATTGTCTGCAACTCACCACCTATCATGAGATACCATACCTTTTATGGAATATTGTAGCTGGCAGAATGAGAATGCGCCTGTGGACCAATCAAAGTTCTGTGCTATTATGGAATGTACTTAGCACCTCTGCAATTGCTCTACCTGCTCCAGGAATCCAAAAGCAGGTTCTAAAGCAGAATTTAATTGTAGCTATAAACAATAGTGCTCAGAGACTAGAATACATCCATTCTGACTTCTGTGGCTACAATCCTAACCCTTCCCAGCATTTCTTATCCATTGAAATGACAGCTCTGTTTAACTGCAAAACAAAATGGCTGCCTCCAGAAAATCAATATGGCAGCCTCCATGAAAATTTCAATAGATGGAACACTGAGCGTGTCACAATGGAACCCTTCAGCATCCATGGATGATGACATCACAATAGACCCTTGCTGTTTTTCTTCCTGGCAGCAGCCATGATCCTTCATTCTTCAGTCAGGTGTGGATCCATGCACATCAACAGGTATGGGTGCCAATCAACAGGTAAGGGTGCGTGTTTGTGTGTGTCAAACAAAGGTGTCAGTTTATGGAAAGATTTGTTTGAGGAAAAATTGGCGCTTCTGTGCAAAATGGAATACTGACCAGCGTCTATTAGCAGGCCCAGAACGCAAAAGCCTTTTATTTTTTTCTGACGGTATGGCCATATAAACTCCAAGAGTACCCCTCTTTACCCTCTGTCGCAACTTGGGGGAAAGAAGCGGCCACCGACGGAGCTATGCCTTTTCTGTTTTTTGCTTTTTGGCCACTGCAATGCAGGTGCAGATCAGTTTATCGTCTGCAACTCACCACCTATCATGAGATACCATACCTTTTATGGATTATTGTAGCTGGCAGAATGAGAATGCGCCTGTTGTCCAATCAAAGTTCTGTGCTATTATGGAATGTACTTAGCACCTCTGCAATTGCTCTACCTGCTCCAGGAATACAAAAGCAGGTTCTGACGCAGAATTTCATTGTAGCTATAAACAATAGTGCTCAGAGACTAGAATACATCCATGCTGACTTCTGTGGCTACAATCCTAACCCTTCCCAGCATTTCTTATCCATTGAAATGACAGCTCTGTTTAACTGCAAAACAAAATGGCTGCCTCCAGAAAATCAATATGGCAGCCTCCATGAAAATTTCAATAGATGGAACACTGAGCGTGTCACAATGGAACCCTTCAGCATCCATGGATGATGACATCACAATAGACCCTTGCTGTTTTTCTTCCTGGCAGCAGCCATGATCCTTCATTCTTCAGTCAGGTGTGGATCCATGCACATCAACAGGTATGGGTGCCAATCAACAGGTAAGGGTGCGTGTTTGTGTGTGTCAAACAAAGGTGTCAGTTTATGGAAAGATTTGTTTGATGAAAAATTGGCGCTTCTGTGCAAAATGGAATACTGTCCAGCGTCTATTAGCAGGCCCAGAACACAAAAGCCTTCTTATCTGTTTCTGACGGTATGGCCATATAAACTCCAAGAGTACCCCTCTTTACCCTCTGTCGCAACTTGGGGGAAAGAAGCGGCCACCCACGGAGCTATGCCTTTTCTGTTTTTTGCTTTTTGGCCACTGCAATGCAGGTGCAGATCAGTTTATCGTCTGCAACTCAACACCTATCATGAGATACCATACCTTTTATGGATTATTGTAGCTGGCAGAATGAGAATGCGCCTGTTGTCCAATCAAAGTTCTGTGCTATTATGGAATGTACTTAGCACCTCTGCAATTGCTCTACCTGCTCCAGGAATCCGAAAGAAGGTTCTGACGCAGAATTTCATTGTAGCTATAAACAATAGTGCTCAGAGACTAGAATACATCCATGCTGACTTCTGTGGCTACAATCCTAACCCTTCCCAGCATTTCTTATCCATTGAAATGACAGCTCTGTTTAACTGCAAAACAAAATGGCTGCCTCCAGAAAATCAATATGGCAGCCTCCATGAAAATTTCAATAGATGGAACACTGAGCATGTCACAATGGAACCCTTCAGCATCCATAGATGATGACATCACAATAGACCCTTGCTGTTTTTCTTCCTGGCAGCAGCCATGATCCTTCATTCTTCAGTCAGGTGTGGATCCATGCACATCAACAGGTATGGGTGCCAATCAACAGGTAAGGGTGCGTGTTTGTGTGTGTCAAAGAAAGGTGTCAGTTTATGGAAAGATTTGTTTAAGGAAAAATTGGCGCTTTTGTGCAAAATGGAATACTGTCCAGCGTCTATTAGCAGGCCCAGAATACAAAAGCCTTCTTATCTGTTTCTGACGGTATGGCCATATAAACTCCAAGAGTACCCCTCTTTATTCTCTGTCGCAACTTGGGGGAAAGAAGCGGCCACCGACGGAGAATATGCCTTTTCTGTTTTTTGCTTTTTGGCCACTGCAATGCAGGTGCAGATCAGTTTATCGTCTGCAACTCAACACCTATCATGAGATACCATACCTTTTATGGTTTATTGTAGCTGGCAGAATGAGAATGCGCCTGTTGTCCAATCAAAGTTCTGTGCTATTATTGAATTTACTTAGCACCTCTGCAATTGCTCTACCTGCTCCAGGAATCCAAAAGCAGGTTCTAACGCAGAATTTCATTGTAGCTATAAACAATAGTGCTCAGAGACTAGAATACATCCATGCTGACTTCTGTGGCTACAATCCTAACCCTTCCCAGCATTTCTTATCCATTGAAATGACAGCTCTGTTTAACTGCAAAACAAAATGGCTGCCTCCAGAAAATCAATATGGCAGCCTCCATGAAAATTTCAATAGATGGAACACTGAGCGTGTCACAATGGAACCCTTCAGCATCCATGGATGATGACATCACAATGGACCCTTGCTGTTTTTCTTCCTGGCAGCAGCCATGATCCTTCATTCTTCAGTCAGGTGTGGATCCATGCACATCAACAGGTATGGGTGCCAATCAACAGGTAAGGGTGCGTTTTTGTGTGTGTCAAACAAAGGTGTCAGTTTATGGAAAGATTTGTTTGATGAAAAATTGGCGCTTCTGTGCAAAATGGAATACTGACCAGCGTCTATTAGCAGGCCCAGAACGCAAAAGCCTTTTTATTTTTTTCTAACGGTATGGCCATATAAACTCCAAGAGTACCCCTCTTTACCCTGTGTCGCAACTTGGGGGAAAGAAGCGGCCACCCACGGAGCTATGCCTTTTCTGGTTTTTGCTTTTTGGCCACTGCAATGCAGGTGCAGATCAGTTTATCATCTGCAACTCACCACCTATCATGAGATACCATACCTTTTATGGATTATTGTAGCTGGCAGAATGAGAATGCGCCTGTTGTCCAATCAAAGTTCTGTGCTATTATGGAATGTACTTAGCACCTCTGCAATTGCTCTACCTGCTCCAGGAATACAAAAGCAGGTTCTAACGCAGAATTTCATTGTAGCTATAAATAATAGTGCTCAGAAACTAGAATACATCCATGCTGACTTCTGTGGCTACAATCCTAACCCTTCCCAGCATTTCTTATCCATTGAAATGACAGCTCTGTTTAACTGCAAAACAAAATGGCTGCCTCCAGAAAATCAATATGGCAGCCTCCATGAAAATTTCAATAGATGGAACACTGAGCGTGTCACAATGGAACCCTTCAGCATCCATGGATGATGACATCACAATAGACCCTTGCTGTTTTTCTTCCTGGCAGCAGCCATGATCCTTCATTCTTCAGTCAGGTGTGGATCCATGCACATCAACAGGTATGGGTGCCAATCAACAGGTAAGGGTGCGTGTTTGTGTGTGTCAAAGAAAGGTGTCAGTTTATGGAAAGATTTGTTTAAGGAAAAATTGGCGCTTTTGTGCAAAATGGAATACTGTCCAGCGTCTATAAGCAGGCCCAGAACACAAAAGCCTTCTTATCTGTTTCTGACGGTATGGCCATATAAACTCCAAGAGTACCCCTCTTTACCCTCTGTCGCAACTTGGGGGAAAGAAGCGGCCACCGCCGGAGCTATGCCTTTTCTGTTTTTTGCTTTTTGGCCACTGCAATGCAGGTGCAGATCAGTTTATCGTCTGCAACTCACCACCTATCATGAGATACCATACCTTTTATGGAATATTGTAGCTGGCAGAATGAGAATGCGCCTGTGGACCAATCAAAGTTCTGTGCTATTATGGAATGTACTTAGCACCTCTGCAATTGCTCTACCTGCTCCAGGAATCCAAAAGCAGGTTCTAAAGCTGAATTTCATTGTAGCTATAAACAATAGTGCTCATAGACTAGAATACATCCATTCTGAATTCTGTGGCTACAATCCTAACCCTTCCCAGCATTTCTTATCCATTGAAATGACAGCTCTGTTTAACTGCAAAACAAAATGGCTGCCTCCAGAAAATCAATATGGCAGCCTCCATGAAAATTTCAATAGATGGAACACTGAGCGTGTCACAATGGAACCCTTCAGCATCCATGGATGATGACATCACAATGGACCCTTGCTGTTTTTCTTCCTGGCAGCAGCCATGATCCTTCATTCTTCAGTCAGGTGTGGATCCATGCACATCAACAGGTATGGGTGCCAATCAACAGGTAAGGGTGCGTGTTTGTGTGTGTCAAACAAAGGTGTCAGTTTATGGAAAGATTTGTTTGATGAAAAATTGGCGCTTCTGTGCAAAATGGAATACTGACCAGCGTCTATTAGCAGGCCCAGAACGCAAAAGCCTTTTATTTTTTTCTAACGGTATGGCCATATAAACTCCAAGAGTACCCCTCTTTACCCTGTGTCGCAACTTGGGGGAAAGAAGCGGCCACCCACGGAGCTATGCCTTTTCTGTTTTTTGCTTTTTGGCCACTGCAATGCAGGTGCAGATCAGTTTATCATCTGCAACTCACCACCTATCATGAGATACCATACCTTTTATGGATTATTGTAGCTGGCAGAATGAGAATGCGCCTGTTGTCCAATCAAAGTTCTGTGCTATTATGGAATGTACTTAGCACCTCTGCAATTGCTCTACCTGCTCCAGGAATACAAAAGCAGGTTCTAACGCAGAATTTCATTGTAGCTATAAATAATAGTGCTCAGAAACTAGAATACATCCATGCTGACTTCTGTGGCTACAATCCTAACCCTTCCCAGCATTTCTTATCCATTGAAATGACAGCTCTGTTTAACTGCAAAACAAAATGGCTGCCTCCAGAAAATCAATATGGCAGCCTCCATGAAAATTTCAATAGATGGAACACTGAGCGTGTCACAATGGAACCCTTCAGCATCCATGGATGATGACATCACAATGGACCCTTGCTGTTTTTCTTCCTGGCAGCAGCCATGATCCTTCATTCTTCAGTCAGGTGTGGATCCATGCACATCAACAGGTATGGGTGCCAATCAACAGGTAAGGGTGCGTGTTTGTGTGTGTCAAAGAAAGGTGTCAGTTTATGGAAAGATTTGTTTAAGGAAAAATTGGCGCTTTTGTGCAAAATGGAATACTGTCCAGCGTCTATTAGCAGGCCCAGAACACAAAAGCCTTCTTATCTGTTTCTGACGGTATGGCCATATAAACTCCAAGAGTACCCCTCTTTACCCTCTGTCGCAACTTGGGGGAAAGAAGCGGCCACCGCCGGAGCTATGCCTTTTCTGGTTTTTGCTTTTTGGCCACTGCAATGCAGGTGCAGATCAGTTTATTGTCTGCAACTCACCACCTATCATGAGATACCATACCTTTTATGGAATATTGTAGCTGGCAGAATGAGAATGCGCCTGTGGACCAATCAAAGTTCTGTGCTATTATGGAATGTACTTAGCACCTCTGCAATTGCTCTACCTGCTCCAGGAATCCAAAAGCAGGTTCTAACGCAGAATTTCATTGTAGCTATAAACAATAGTGCTCATAGACTAGAATACATCCATTCTGAATTCTGTGGCTGCAATCCTAACCCTTCCCAGCATTTCTTATCCATTGAAATGACAGCTCTGTTTAACTGCAAAACAAAATGGCTGCCTCCAGAAAATCAATATGGCAGCCTCCATGAAAATTTCAATAGATGGAACACTGAGCGTGTCACAATGGAACCCTTCAGCATCCATGGATGATGACATCACAATAGACCCTTGCTGTTTTTCTTCCTGGCAGCAGCCATGATCCTTTATTATTCAGTCAGGTGTGGATCCATGCACATCAACAGGTATGGGTGCCAATAAACAGTTAAGTGTGCGTGTTTGTGTGTGTCAAACAAAGGTGTCAGTTTATGGAAAGATTTGTTTAAGGAAAAATTGGCGCTTTTGTGCAAAATGGAATACTGTCCAGCGTCTATTAGCAGGCCCAGAACACAAAAGCCTCTATCTGTTTCTGACGGTATGGCCATATAAACTCCAAGAGTACCCCTCTTTACCCTCTGTCGCAACTTGGGGGAAAGAAGCGGCCACCGACGGAGCTATGCCTTTTCTGTTTTTTGCTTTTTGGCCACTGCAATGCAGGTGCAGATCAGTTTATCGTCTGCAACTCACCACCTATCATGAGATACCATACCTTTTATGGATTATTGTAGCTGGCAGAATGAGAATGCGCCTGTTGTCCAATCAAAGTTCTGTGCTATTATGGAATGTACTTAGCACCTCTGCAATTGCTCTACCTGCTCCAGGAATCCGAAAGCAGGTTCTAACGCAGAATTTCATTGTAGCTATAAACAATAGTGCTCAGAGACTAGAATACATCCATGCTGACTTCTGTGGCTACAATCCTAACCCTTCCCAGCATTTCTTATCCATTGAAATGACAGCTCTGTTTAACTGCAAAACAAAATGGCTGCCTCCAGAAAATCAATATGGCAGCCTCCATGAAAATTTCAATAGATGGAACACTGAGCGTGTCACAATGGAACCCTTCAGCATCTATGGATGATGACATCACAATAGACCCTTGCTGTTTTTCTTCCTGGCAGCAGCCATGATCCTTCATTCTTCAGTCAGGTGTGGATCCATGCACATCAACAGGTATGGGTGCCAATCAACAGGTAAGGGTGCGTGTTTGTGTGTGTCAAAGAAAGGTGTCAGTTTATGGAAAGATTTGTTTAAGGAAAAATTGGCGCTTTTGTGCAAAATGGAATACTGTCCAGCGTCTATTAGCAGGCCCAGAACACAAAAGCCTTCTTATCTGTTTCTGACGGTATGGCCATATAAACTCCAAGAGTACCCCTCTTTATTCTCTGTCGCAACTTGGGGGAAAGAAGCGGCCACCGACGGAGCTATGCCTTTTCTGTTTTTTGCTTTTTGGCCACTGCAATGCAGGTGCAGATCAGTTTATCGTCTGCAACTCACCACCTATCATGAGATACCATACCTTTTATGGTTTATTGTAGCTGGCAGAATGAGAATGCGCCTGTTGTCCAATCAAAGTTCTGTGCTATTATTGAATGTACTTAGCACCTCTGCAATTGCTCTACCTGCTCCAGGAATCCAAAAGCAGGTTCTAACGCAGAATTTCATTGTAGCTATAAACAATAGTGCTCAGAGACTAGAATACATCCATGCTGACTTCTGTGGCTACAATCCTAACCCTTCCCAGCATTTCTTATCCATTGAAATGACAGCTCTGTTTAACTGCAAAACAAAATGGCTGCCTCCAGAAAATCAATATGGCAGCCTCCATGAAAATTTCAATAGATGGAACACTGAGCGTGTCACAATGGAACCCTTCAGCATCCATGGATGATGACATCACAATGGACCCTTGCTGTTTTTCTTCCTGGCAGCAGCCATGATCCTTCATTCTTCAGTCAGGTGTGGATCCATGCACATCAACAGGTATGGGTGCCAATCAACAGGTAAGGGTGCGTTTTTGTGTGTGTCAAACAAAGGTGTCAGTTTATGGAAAGATTTGTTTGATGAAAAATTGGCGCTTCTGTGCAAAATGGAATACTGACCAGCGTCTATTAGCAGGCCCAGAACGCAAAAGCCTTTTTATTTTTTCTAACAGTATGGCCATATAAACTCCAAGAGTACCCCTCTTTACCCTGTGTCGCAACTTGGGGGAAAGAAGCGGCCACCCACGGAGCTATGCCTTTTCTGGTTTTTGCTTTTTGGCCACTGCAATGCAGGTGCAGATCAGTTTATCATCTGCAACTCACCACCTATCATGAGATACCATACCTTTTATGGATTATTGTAGCTGGCAGAATGAGAATGCGCCTGTTGTCCAATCAAAGTTCTGTGCTATTATGGAATGTACTTAGCACCTCTGCAATTGCTCTACCTGCTCCAGGAATACAAAAGCAGGTTCTAACGCAGAATTTCATTGTAGCTATAAATAATAGTGCTCAGAAACTAGAATACATCCATGCTGACTTCTGTGGCTAAAATCCTAACCCTTCCCAGCATTTCTTATCCATTGAAATGACAGCTCTGTTTAACTGCAAAACAAAATGGCTGCCTCCAGAAAATCAATATGGCAGCCTCCATGAAAATTTCAATAGATGGAACACTGAGCGTGTCACAATGGAACCCTTCAGCATCCATGGATGATGACATCACAATAGACCCTTGCTGTTTTTCTTCCTGGCAGCAGCCATGATCCTTCATTCTTCAGTCAGGTGTGGATCCATGCACATCAACAGGTATGGGTGCCAATCAACAGGTAAGGGTGCGTGTTTGTGTGTGTCAAAGAAAGGTGTCAGTTTATGGAAAGATTTGTTTAAGGAAAAATTGGCGCTTTTGTGCAAAATGGAATACTGTCCAGCGTCTATTAGCAGGCCCAGAATACAAAAGCCTTCTTATCTGTTTCTGACGGTATGGCCATATAAACTCCAAGAGTACCCCTCTTTACCCTCTGTCGCAACTTGGGGGAAAGAAGCGGCCACCGCCGGAGCTATGCCTTTTCTTTTTTTTGCTTTTTGACCACTGCAATGCAGGTGCAGATCATTTTATCGTCTGCAACTCACCACCTATCATGAGATACCATACCTTTTATGGATTATTGTAGCTGGCAGAATGAGAATGCGCCTGTTGTCCAATCAAAGTTCTGTGCTATTATGGAATGTACTTAGCACCTCTGCAATTGCTCTACCTGCTCCAGGAATCCGAAAGAAGGTTCTGACGCAGAATTTCATTGTAGCTATAAACAATAGTGCTCAGAGACTAGAATACATCCATGCTGACTTCTGTGGCTACAATCCTAACCCTTCCCAGCATTTCTTATCCATTGAAATGACAGCTCTGTTTAACTGCAAAACAAAATGGCTGCCTCCAGAAAATCAATATGGCAGCCTCCATGAAAATTTCAATAGATGGAACACTGAGCATGTCACAATGGAACCCTTCAGCATCCATGGATGATGACATCACAATAGACCCTTGCTGTTTTTCTTCCTGGCAGCAGCCATGATCCTTCATTCTTCAGTCAGGTGTGGATCCATGCACATCAACAGGTATGGGTGCCAATCAACAGGTAAGGGTGCGTGTTTGTGTGTGTCAAACAAAGGTGTCAGTTTATGGAAAGATTTGTTTAAGGAAAAATTGGCGCTTTTGTGCAAAATGGAATACTGTCCAGCGTTTATTAGCAGGCCCAGAATACAAAAGCCTTCTTATCTGTTTCTGACGGTATGGCCATATAAACTCCAAGAGTACCCCTCTTTACCCTCTGTCGCAACTTGGGGGAAAGAAGCGGCCACCGACGGAGCTATGCCTTTTCTGTTTTTTGCTTTTTGGCCACTGCAATGCAGGTGCAGATCAGTTTATCGTCTGCAACTCACCACCTATCATGAGATACCATACCTTTTATGGAATATTGTAGCTGGCAGAATGAGAATGCGCCTGTGGACCAATCAAAGTTCTGTGCTATTATGGAATGTACTTAGCACCTCTGCAATTGCTCTACCTGCTCCAGGAATCCAAAAGCAGGTTCTAACGCAGAATTTCATTGTAGCTATAAACAATAGTGCTCAGAGACTAGAATACATCCATTCTGACTTCTGTGGCTGCAATCCTAACCCTTCCCAGCATTTCTTATCCATTGAAATGACAGCTCTGTTTAACTGCAAAACAAAATGGCTGCCTCCAGAAAATCAATATGGCAGCCTCCATGAAAATTTCAATAGATGGAACACTGAGCGTGTCACAATGGAACCATTCAGCATCCATGGATGATGACATCACAATAGACCCTTGCTGTTTTTCTTCCTGGCAGCAGCCATGATCCTTCATTCTTCAGTCAGGTGTGGATCCATGCACATCAACAGGAATGGGTGCCAATCAACAGGTAAGGGTGCGTGTTTGTGTGTGTCAAACAAAGGTGTCAGTTTATGGAAAGATTTGTTTAAGGAAAAATTGGCGCTTCTGTGCAAAATGGAATACTGTCCAGCGTCTATTAGCAGGCCCAGAACACAAAAGCCTTCTTATCTGTTTCTGACGGTATGGCCATATAAACTCCAAGAGTACCCCTCTTTACCCTCTGTCGCAACTTGGGGGAAAGAAGCGGCCACCGACGGAGCTATGCCTTTTCTGTTTTTTGCTTTTTGGCCACTGCAATGCAGGTGCAGATCAGTTTATCGTCTGCAACTCACCACCTATCATGAGATACCATACCTTTTATGGATTATTGTAGCTGGCAGAATGAGAATGCGCCTGTTGTCCAATCAAAGTTCTGTGCTATTATGGAATGTACTTAGCACCTCTGCAATTGCTCTACCTGCTCCAGGAATACAAAAGCAGGTTCTAACGCAGAATTTCATTGTAGCTATAAACAATAGTGCTCAGAAACTAGAATACATCCATGCTGACTTCTGTGGCTACAATCCTAACCCTTCCCAGCATTTCTTATCCATTGAAATGACAGCTCTGTTTAACTGCAAAACAAAATGGCTGCCTCCAGAAAATCAATATGGCAGCCTCCATGAAAATTTCAATAGATGGAACACTGAGCGTGTCACAATGGAACCCTTCAGCATCCATGGATGATGACATCACAATAGACCCTTGCTGTTTTTCTAACTGGCAGCAGCCATGATCCTTCATTCTTCAGTCAGGTGTGGATCCATGCACATCAACAGGTATGGGTGCCAATCAACAGGTAAGGGTGCGTGTTTGTGTGTGTCAAAGAAAGGTGTCAGTTTATGGAAAGATTTGTTTAAGGAAAAATTGGCGCTTTTGTGCAAAATGGAATACTGTCCAGCGTCTATTAGCAGGCCCAGAACACAAAAGCCTTCTTATCTGTTTCTGACGGTATGGCCATATAAACTCCAAGAGTACCCCTCTTTACCCTCTGTCGCAACTTGGGGGAAAGAAGCGGCCACCGCCGGAGCTATGCCTTTTCTGTTTTTTGCTTTTTGGCCACTGCAATGCAGGTGCAGATCAGTTTATCGTCTGCAACTCACCACCTATCATGAGATACCATACCTTTTATGGATTATTGTAGCTGGCAGAATGAGAATGCGCCTGTTGTCCAATCAAAGTTCTGTGCTATTATGGAATGTACTTAGCACCTCTGCAATTGCTCTACCTGCTCCAGGAATCCGAAAGCAGGTTCTGACGCAGAATTTCATTGTAGCTATAAACAATAGTGCTCAGAGACTAGAATACATCCATGCTGACTTCTGTGGCTACAATCCTAACCCTTCCCAGCATTTCTTATCCATTGAAATGACAGCTCTGTTTAACTGCAAAACAAAATGGCTGCCTCCAGAAAATCAATATGGCAGCCTCCATGAAAATTTCAATAGATGGAACACTGAGCATGTCACAATGGAACCCTTCAGCATCCATGGATGATGACATCACAATAGACCCTTGCTGTTTTTCTTCCTGGCAGCAGCCATGATCCTTCATTCTTCAGTCAGGTGTGGATCCATGCACATCAACAGGTATGGGTGCCAATCAACAGGTAAGGGTGCGTGTTTGTGTGTGTCAAACAAAGGTGTCAGTTTATGGAAAGATTTGTTTAAGGAAAAATTGGCGCTTTTGTGCAAAATGGAATACTGTCCAGCGTCTATTAGCAGGCCCAGAACACAAAAGCCTTCTTATCTGTTTCTGACGGTATGGCCATATAAACTCCAAGAGTACCCCTCTTTACCCTCTGTCGCAACTTGGGGGAAAGAAGCGGCCACCGACGGAGCTATGCCTTTTCTGTTTTTTGCTTTTTGGCCACTGCAATGCAGGTGCAGATCAGTTTATCGTCTGCAACTCACCACCTATCATGAGATACCATACCTTTTATGGAATATTGTAGCTGGCAGAATGAGAATGCGCCTGTGGACCAATCAAAGTTCTGTGCTATTATGGAATGTACTTAGCACCTCTGCAATTGCTCTACCTGCTCCAGGAATCCAAAAGCAGGTTCTAACGCAGAATTTCATTGTAGCTATAAACAATAGTGCTCAGAGACTAGAATACATCCATTCTGACTTCTGTGGCTGCAATCCTAACCCTTCCCAGCATTTCTTATCCATTGAAATGACAGCTCTGTTTAACTGCAAAACAAAATGGCTGCCTCCAGAAAATCAATATGGCAGCCTCCATGAAAATTTCAATAGATGGAACACTGAGCGTGTCACAATGGAACCCTTCAGCATCCATGGATGATGACATCACAATGGACCCTTGCTGTTTTTCTTCCTGGCAGCAGCCATGATCCTTCATTCTTCAGTCAGGTGTGGATCCATGCACATCAACAGGTATGGGTGCCAATCAACAGGTAAGGGTGCGTGTTTGTGTGTGTCAAACAAAGGTGTCAGTTTATGGAAAGATTTGTTTAAGGAAAAATTGGCGCTTTTGTGCAAAATGGAATACTGTCCAGCGTCTATTAGCAGGCCCAGAACACAAAAGCCTTCTTATCTGTTTCTGACGGTATGGCCATATAAACTCCAAGAGTACCCCTCTTTACCCTCTGTCGCAACTTGGGGGAAAGAAGCGGCCACCGACGGAGCTATGCCTTTTCTGGTTTTTGCTTTTTGGCCACTGCAATGCAGGTGCAGATCAGTTTATTGTCTGCAACTCACCACCTATCATGAGATACCATACCTTTTATGGAATATTGTAGCTGGCAGAATGAGAATGCGCCTGTGGACCAATCAAAGTTCTGTGCTATTATGGAATGTACTTAGCACCTCTGCAATTGCTCTACCTGCTCCAGGAATCCAAAAGCAGGTTCTAACGCAGAATTTCATTGTAGCTATAAACAATAGTGCTCAGAGACTAGAATACATCCATTCTGACTTCTGTGGCTGCAATCCTAACCCTTCCCAGCATTTCTTATCCATTGAAATGACAGCTCTGTTTAACTGCAAAACAAAATGGCTGCCTCCAGAAAATCAATATGGCAGCCTCCATGAAAATTTCAATAGATGGAACACTGAGCGTGTCACAATGGAACCCTTCAGCATCCATGGATGATGACATCACAATAGACCCTTGCTGTTTTTCTTCCTGGCAGCAGCCATGATCCTTCATTCTTCAGTCAGGTGTGGATCCATGCACATCAACAGGTATGGGTGCCAATCAACAGGTAAGGGTGCGTGTTTGTGTGTGTCAAAGAAAGGTGTCAGTTTATGGAAAGATTTGTTTAAGGAAAAATTGGCGCTTTTGTGCAAAATGGAATACTGTCCAGCGTCTATTAGCAGGCCCAGAACACAAAAGCCTTCTTATCTGTTTCTGACGGTATGGCCATATAAACTCCAAGAGTACCCCTCTTTACCCTCTGTCGCAACTTGGGGGAAAGAAGCGGCCACCGACGGAGCTATGCCTTTTCTGTTTTTTGCTTTTTGGCCACTGCAATGCAGGTGCAGATCAGTTTATCGTCTGCAACTCACCACCTATCATGAGATACCATACCTTTTATGGAATATTGTAGCTGGCAGAATGAGAATGCGCCTGTGGACCAATCAAAGTTCTGTGCTATTATGGAATGTACTTAGCACCTCTGCAATTGCTCTACCTGCTCCAGGAATCCAAAAGCAGGTTCTAACGCAGAATTTCATTGTAGCTATAAACAATAGTGCTCAGAGACTAGAATACATCCATTCTGACTTCTGTGGCTGCAATCCTAACCCTTCCCAGCATTTCTTATCCATTGAAATGACAGCTCTGTTTAACTGCAAAACAAAATGGCTGCCTCCAGAAAATCAATATGGCAGCCTCCATGAAAATTTCAATAGATGGAACAGTAAGCGTGTCACAATGGAACCCTTCAGCATCCATGGATGATGACATCACAATAGACCCTTGCTGTTTTTCTTCCTGGCAGCAGCCATGATCCTTCATTCTTCAGTCAGGTGTGGATCCATGCACATCAACAGGTATGGGTGCCAATCAACAGGTAAGGGTGCGTTTTTGTGTGTGTCAAACAAAGGTGTCAGTTTATGGAAAGATTTGTTTGATGAAAAATTGGCGCTTCTGTGCAAAATGGAATACTGACCAGCGTCTATTAGCAGGCCCAGAACACAAAAGCCTTTTAATCTGTTTCTGACGGTATGGCCATATAAACTCCAAGAGTACCCCTCTTTACCCTCTGTCGCAACTTGGGGGAAAGAAGCGGCCACCCACGGAGCTATGCCTTTTCTGTTTTTTGCTTTTTGGCCACTGCAATGCAGGTGCAGATCAGTTTATCGTCTGCAACTCACCACCTATCATGAGATACCATACCTTTTATGGATTATTGTAGCTGGCAGAATGAGAATGCGCCTGTTGTCCAATCAAAGTTCTGTGCTATTATGGAATGTACTTAGCACCTCTGCAATTGCTCTACCTGCTCCAGGAATCCAAAAGCAGGTTCTAACGCAGAATTTCATTGTAGCTATAAACAATAGTGCTCAGAGACTAGAATACATCCATTCTGACTTCTGTGGCTACAATCCTAACCCTTCCCAGCATTTCTTATCCATTGAAATGACAGCTCTGTTTAACTGCAAAACAAAATGGCTGCCTCCAGAAAATCAATATGGCAGCCTCCATGAAAATTTCAATAGATGGAACACTGAGCGTGTCACAATGGAACCCTTCAGCATCCATGGATGATGACATCACAATAGACCCTTGCTGTTTTTCTTCCTGGCAGCAGCCATGATCCTTCATTCTTCAGTCAGGTGTGGATCCATGCACATCAACAGGTATGGGTGCCAATCAACAGGTAAGGGTGCGTGTTTGTGTGTGTCAAACAAAGGTGTCAGTTTATGGAAAGATTTGTTTGAGGAAAAATTGGCGCTTCTGTGCAAAATGGAATACTGTCCAGCGTCTATTAGCAGGCCCAGAACACAAAGCCTTCTTATCTGTTTCTGACGGTATGGCCATATAAACTCCAAGAGTACCCCTCTTTACCCTCTGTCGCAACTTGGGGGAAAGAAGCGGCCACCTATGGAGCTATGCCTTTTCTGTTTTTTGCTTTTTGGCCACTGCAATGCAGGTGCAGATCAGTTTATCGTCTGCAACTCACCACCTATCATGAGATACCATACCTTTTATGGAATATTGTAGCTGGCAGAATGAGAATGCGCCTGTGGACCAATCAAAGTTCTGTGCTATTATGGAATGTACTTAGCACCTCTGCAATTGCTCTACCTGCTCCAGGAATCCAAAAGCAGGTTCTAACGCATAATTTCATTGTAGCTATAAACAATAGTGCTCAGAGACTAGAATACATCCATGCTGAATTCTGTGGCTACAATCCTAACCCTTCCCAGCATTTCTTATCCATTGAAATGACAGCTCTGTTTAACTGCAAAACAAAATGGCTGCCTCCAGAAAATCAATATGGCAGCCTCCATGAAAATTTCAATAGATGGAACACTGAGCGTGTCACAATGGAACCCTTCAGCATCCATGGATGATGACATCACAATAGACCCTTGCTGTTTTTCTTCCTGGCAGCAGCCATGATCCTTCATTCTTCAGTCAGGTGTGGATCCATGCACATCAACAGGTATGGGTGCCAATCAACAGGTAAGGGTGCGTGTTTGTGTGTGTCAAACAAAGGTGTCAGTTTATGGAAAGATTTGTTTAAGGAAAAATTGGCGCTTTTGTGCAAAATGGAATACTGTCCAGCGTCTATTAGCAGGCCCAGAATACAAAAGCCTTCTTATCTGTTTCTGACGGTATGGCCATATAAACTCCAAGAGTACCCCTCTTTACCCTCTGTCGCAACTTGGGGGAAAGAAGCGGCCACCGACGGAGCTATGCCTTTTCTGTTTTTTGCTTTTTGGCCACTGCAATGCAGGTGCAGATCAGTTTATCGTCTGCAACTCACCACCTATCATGAGATACCATACCTTTTATGGATTATTGTAGCTGGCAGAATGAGAATGCGCCTGTTGTCCAATCAAAGTTCTGTGCTATTATGGAATGTGCTTAGCACCTCTGCAATTGCTCTACCTGCTCCAGGAATACAAAAGCAGGTTCTAACGCAGAATTTCATTGTAGCTATAAACAATAGTGCTCAGAGACTAGAATACATCCATGCTGACTTCTGTGGCTACAATCCTAACCCTTCCCAGCATTTCTTATCCATTGAAATGACAGCTCTGTTTAACTGCAAAACAAAATGGCTGCCTCCAGAAAATCAATATGGCAGCCTCCATGAAAATTTCAATAGATGGAACACTGAGCGTGTCACAATGGAACCCTTCAGCATCCATGGATGATGACATCACAATAGACCCTTGCTGTTTTTCTTCCTGACAACAGCCATGATCCTTCATTCTTCAGTCAGGTGTGGATCCATGCACATCAACAGGTATGGGTGCCAATCAACAGGTAAGGGTGCGTGTTTGTGTGTGTCAAACAAAGGTGTCAGTTTATGGAAAGATTTGTTTGAGGAAAAATTGGCGCTTTTGTGCAAAATGGAATACTGTCCAGCGTCTATTAGCAGGCCCAGAACACAAAAGCCTTCTTATCTGTTTCTGACGGTATGGCCATATAAACTCCAAGAGTACCCCTCTTTACCCTCTGTCGCAACTTGGGGGAAAGAAGCGGCCACCGATGGAGCTATGCCTTTTCTGTTTTTTGCTTTTTGGCCACTGCAATGCAGGTGCAGATCAGTTTATTGTCTGCAACTCACCACCTATCATGAGATACCATACCTTTTATGGAATATTGTAGCTGGCAGAATGAGAATGCGCCTGTTGACCAATCAAAGTTCTGTGCTATTATGGAATGTACTTAGCACCTCTGCAATTGCTCTACCTGCTCCAGGAATCCAAAAGCAGGTTCTAACGCATAATTTCATTGTAGCTATAAACAATAGTGCTTAGAGACTAGAATACATCCATTCTGAATTCTGTGGCTACAATCCTAACCCTTCCCAGCATTTCTTAGCCTTTGACATGACAGCTCTGTTTAACTGCAAAACAAAATGGCTGCCTCCAGAAAATCTATATGGCAGCCTCCATGAAAATTTCAATAGATGGAACACTGAGCGTGTCACAATGGAACCCTTCAGCATCCATGGATGATGACATCACAATAGACCCTTGCTGTTTTTCTTCCTGGCAGCAGCCATGATCCTTCATTCTTCAGTCAGGTGTGGATCCATGCACATCAACAGGTATGGGTGCCAATCAACAGGTAAGGGTGCGTGTTTGTGTGTGTCAAAGAAAGGTGTCAGTTTATGGAAAGATTTGTTTAAGGAAAAATTGGCGCTTTTGTGCAAAATGGAATACTGTCCAGCGTCTATTAGCAGGCCCAGAACACAAAAGCCTTCTTATCTGTTTCTGACGGTATGGCCATATAAACTCCAAGAGTACCCCTCTTTACCCTCTGTCGCAACTTGGGGGAAAGAAGCGGCCACCGACGGAGCTATGCCTTTTCTGTTTTTTGCTTTTTGGCCACTGCAATGCAGGTGCAGATCAGTTTATTGTCTGCAACTCACCACCTATCATGAGATACCATACCTTTTATGGAATATTGTAGCTGGCAGAATGAGAATGCGCCTGTGGACCAATCAAAGTTCTGTGCTATTATGGAATGTACTTAGCACCTCTGCAATTGCTCTACCTGCTCCAGGAATCCAAAAGCAGGTTCTAACGCAGAATTTCATTGTAGCTATAAACAATAGTGCTCAGAGACTAGAATACATCCATTCTGACTTCTGTGGCTGCAATCCTAACCCTTCCCAGCATTTCTTATCCATTGAAATGACAGCTCTGTTTAACTGCAAAACAAAATGGCTGCCTCCAGAAAATCAATATGGCAGCCTCCATGAAAATTTCAATAGATGGAACACTGAGCGTGTCACAATGGAACCCTTCAGCATCCATGGATGATGACATCACAATGGACCCTTGCTGTTTTTCTTCCTGGCAGCAGCCATGATCCTTCATTCTTCAGTCAGGTGTGGATCCATGCACATCAACAGGTATGGGTGCCAATCAACAGGTAAGGGTGCGTTTTTGTGTGTGTCAAACAAAGGTGTCAGTTTATGGAAAGATTTGTTTGATGAAAAATTGGCGCTTCTGTGCAAAATGGAATACTGTCCAGCGTCTATTAGCAGGCCCAGAACACAAAAGCCTTCTTATCTGTTTCTGACGGTATGGCCATATAAACTCCAAGAGTACCCCTCTTTACCCTCTGTCGCAACTTGGGGGAAAGAAGCGGCCACCCACGGAGCTATGCCTTTTCTGGTTTTTGCTTTTTGGCCACTGCAATGCAGGTGCAGATCAGTTTATCGTCTGCAACTCACCACCTATCATGAGATACCATACCTTTTATGGATTATTGTAGCTGGCAGAATGAGAATGCGCCTGTTGTCCAATCAAAGTTCTGTGCTATTATGGAATGTACTTAGCACCTCTGCAATTGCTCTACCTGCTGAAGGAATACAAAAGCAGGTTCTAACCCAGAATTTCTTTGTAGCTATAAACAATAGTGCTCAGAGACTAGAATACATCCATGCTGACTTCTGTGGCTACAATCCTAACCCTTCCCAGCATTTCTTATCCATTGAAATGACAGCTCTGTTTAACTGCAAAACAAAATGGCTGCCTCCAGAAAATCAATATGGCAGCCTCCATGAAAATTTCAATAGATGGAACACTGAGCGTGTCACAATGGAACCCTTCAGCATCCATGGATGATGACATCACAATAGACCCTTGCTGTTTTTCTTCCTGGCAGCAGCCATGATCCTTCATTCTTCAGTCAGGTGTGGATCCATGCACATCAACAGGTATGGGTGCCAATCAACAGGTAAGGGTGCGTGTTTGTGTGTGTCAAAGAAAGGTGTCAGTTTATGGAAAGATTTGTTTAAGGAAAAATTGGCGCTTTTGTGCAAAATGGAATACTGTCCAGCGTCTATAAGCAGGCCCAGAACACAAAAGCCTTCTTATCTGTTTCTGACGGTATGGCCATATAAACTCCAAGAGTACCCCTCTTTACCCTCTGTCGCAACTTGGGGGAAAGAAGCGGCCACCGACGGAGCTATGCCTTTTCTGTTTTTTGCTTTTTGGCCACTGCAATGCAGGTGCAGATCAGTTTATCGTCTGCAACTCACCACCTATCATGAGATACCATACCTTTTATGGATTATTGTAGCTGGCAGAATGAGAATGCGCCTGTTGTCCAATCAAAGTTCTGTGCTATTATGGAATGTACTTAGCACCTCTGCAATTGCTCTACCTGCTCCAGGAATCCAAAAGCAGGTTCTAATGCAGAATTTCATTGTAGCTATAAACAATAGTGTTTAGAGACTAGAATACATCCATGCTGACTTCTGTGGCTACAATCCTAACCCTTCCCCGCATTTCTTATCCATTGAAATGACAGCTCTGTTTAACTGCAAAACAAAATGGCTGCCTCCAGAAAATCAATATGGCAGCCTCCATGAAAATTTCAATAGATGGAACAGTAAGCGTGTCACTAGGGCCGGCCTTAGGTGTTCAGGCGCCCTGTGCGAGCTAACCTTGTGGCGCCCCCCCCCCCCCCAAAAAAAAAAAAAACACTGCTTGTTGCTGGCATCATGGCATAGGCTGGCTGACTATCCAACCAAGTAGTTACCAGCCCACACACCCCAAAGGCCAGTGTAATGTTATACTTCCCGAGATTTCCCTACCCTCGTCTCTTCCAGTCGCACCGGACATGACGTGAGGAGGTGTGCAGCGCCGCGCAGGCGCACAACGACAGGTTAGGGAAGTTTCGCAGCAGAGTGCGCATGCGCCAGGAGCCTCACCAGCGGTTAGGGAAGGGAAAAATTACGTACGGGCCAGTGCTTTTTCCCTACCCTAACCGCTGGTGAGGCTCCCAGCGCATGCGCAGTGTCGGCCGGTGTCCAGCTGAGAACATCCATCCGATCACCGCACCTGTGCACTGGCCCATAATTTTTCCCTACCCTAACCGCCGGCGAGGCTCCCAGCGCATGCGCACTCTGCTGTGAAATTTCCCTAACCCATCGTTGTGCGCCCCCCCAATATAATAAACATTGGTGGCGCAGTGCGCCCCCCCAATATAATAAACATTGTTGGCGCAGTGCGCCCCCCCAATATAATAAACATTGGTGGCGCAGTGCGCCCCCCCCAATATAATAAACATTGGTGGCGCAGTGCGCCCCCCTTAATATAATAAACATTGGTGGCGCAGTGCGCCCCCCCCAACACCCCAGTATAATAAACATTGGTGGCGCAGTGCGCCCCCCCAGTATAATAAACATTGGTGGCGCAGTGCGCCCCCCCAGTATAATAAACATTGGTGGCGCAGTGCGCCCCCCCAACACCCCAGTATAATAAACATTGGTGGCGCAGTGCGCCCCCCCCAATATAATAAACATTGGTGGCGCAGTGCGCCCCCCCCAATATAATAAACATTGGTGGCGCAGTGCGCCCCCCCAATTTAAAAAACATTGGTGGTGCAGTGCGCCCCCCCCCAATATAATAAACATTGGTGGCGCAGTGCGCCCCCCCCCCCCCAATTTAATAAACATTGGTGGCGCAGTGCGCCCCCCCTCAATATAATAAACATTGGTGGCGCAGTGGGCAGTGCCAATGAGGGTTAAAAAATAATTAACTCACCTCCTCCAATTGATCGTCTTCTGTTCTTTCTTCATGACCTGTCAAAGGACCTGTGGTGACATCACTGTGCTCATCACATGATCCATCACCATGGTAATGGGTCATGTGATGAGCTCAGTGATGTCACCACAGGTCCTGAAGAAAACAGGAGACCGGCAGCTATGCGATCAACTGGAGGAGGTGAGTTAATTTTTTTAAATTATTTTTTAACCCTCACTGGCACTTCCCACTGTGCCACCAATGTTTCTTATACTGGGGTGTTGGGGGGGGGGGGGGCCGCACTGTGCCACCGTTTCTTATACTGGGGTGTTGGGGGGGGGCCACACTGTGCCACCGTTTCTTATACTGTGCCACCGTTTCTTATACTGGGGTGTTGGGGGGGGCGCACTGAGCCACCAATTATGTTTCTTATACTGGGGTGTTGGGGGGGGGGCGCACTGAGCCACCAATTATGTTTCTTATACTGGGGTGTTGGGGGGGGGGCCGCACTGTGCCACCGTTTCTTATACTGTGCCACCGTTTCTTATACTGGGGTGTTGGGGGTGGGGGCGCACTGAGCCACCAATTATGTTTCTTATACTGGGGTGTTGGGGGGGGGCCGCACTGTGCCACCGTTTCTTATACTGGGGTGTTGGGTGGGGGGGGCGCACTGTGCCACCAACGTTTCTTATACAAATACAGGAGGCGGGTGCCGGAATCAAATAGCCGGCACCCGACCTCTGTGACAGGGAGCTGTGATCAGCGGCAGTTAACCCCTCAGGTACCGCACCTGAAGGGTTAACTCAACTGCAGCTGATCGCAGCTCCCTGTCACAGAGGTCGGGTGCCGGCTATTTGATTCCGGCACCCGCCTCCTGTATTTGTATTTCAGGTCAGTTTTTTTCATTGGTGGCGCAGTGGCCACAGCCCCTCCCCTCCTCCTGCTGCCTCTCTTCTTATTGGCAGCGGCGGGGGCAGCAGGCAGGTCAGACAGGGGAGAGGGAGATGGAGGGGGCGCCCCGAGGGAGAACACAAGTGCAGCCTCGCCTGCCGCAGATTACATTGCGAGCTGTCGGCTGCCCAGCGCCCCTGTTACTATGGCGCCCTGTGCGGCCGCACAGCCCGCACACCCCAAAGGCCGGCCCTGCGTGTCACAATGGAACCCTTCAGCATCCATGGATGATGACATCACAATGGACCCTTGCTGTTTTTCTTCCTGGCAGCAGCCATGATCCTTCATTCTTCAGTCAGGTGTGGATCCATGCACATCAACAGGTATGGGTGCCAATCAACAGGTAAGGGTGCGTTTTTGTGTGTGTCAAACAAAGGTGTCAGTTTATAGAAAGATTTGTTTGATGAAAAATTGGCGCTTCTGTGCAAAATGAAATACTGACCAGCGTCTATTAGCAGGCCCAGAACGCAAAAGCCTTTTTATTTTTTTCTAACGGTATGGCCATATAAACTCCAAGAGTACCCCTCTTTACCCTGTGTCGCAACTTGGGGGAAAGAAGCGGCCACCCACGGAGCTATGCCTTTTCTGTTTTTTGCTTTTTGGCCACTGCAATGCAGGTGCAGATCAGTTTATCCTCTGCAACTCACCACCTATCATGAGATACCATACCTTTTATGGATTTTTTTAGCTGGCAGAATGAGAATGCGCCTGTTGTCCAATCAAAGTTCTGTGCTATTATGGAATGTACTTAGCACCTCTGCAATTGCTCTACCTGCTCCAGGAATCCAAAAGCAGGTTCTAATGCAGAATTTCATTGTAGCTATAAACAATAGTGTTTAGAGACTAGAATACATCCATGCTGACTTCTGTGGCTACAATCCTAACCCTTCCCCGCATTTCTTATCCATTGAAATGACAGCTCTGTTTAACTGCAAAACAAAATGGCTGCCTCCAGAAAATCAATATGGCAGCCTCCATGAAAATTTCAATAGATGGAACAGTAAGCGTGTCACAATGGAACCCTTCAGCATCCATGGATGATGACATCACAATGGACCCTTGCTGTTTTTCTTCCTGGCAGCAGCCATGATCCTTCATTCTTCAGTCAGGTGTGGATCCATGCACATCAACAGGTATGGGTGCCAATCAACAGGTAAGGGTGCGTGTTTGTGTGTGTCAAAGAAAGGTGTCAGTTTATGGAAAGATTTGTTTAAGGAAAAATTGGCGCTTTTGTGCAAAATGGAATACTGTCCAGCGTCTATAAGCAGGCCCAGAACACAAAAGCCTTCTAATCTGTTTCTGACGGTATGGCCATATAAACTCCAAGAGTACCCCTCTTTACCCTCTGTCGCAACTTGGGGGAAAGAAGCGGCCACCGCCGGAGCTATGCCTTTTCTTTTTTTTGCTTTTTGGCCACTGCAATGCAGGTGCAGATCATTTTATCGTCTTCAACTCACCACCTATCATGAGATACCATACCTTTTATGGATTTTTTTAGCTGGCAGAATGAGAATGCGCCTGTTGTCCAATCAAAGTTCTGTGCTATTATGGAATGTACTTAGCACCTCTGCAATTGCTCTACCTGCTCCAGGAATCCGAAAGAAGGTTCTGACGCAGAATTTCATTGTAGCTATAAACAATAGTGCTCAGAGACTAGAATACATCCATGCTGACTTCTGTGGCTACAATCCTAACCCTTCCCAGCATTTCTTATCCATTGAAATGACAGCTCTGTTTAACTGCAAAACAAAATGGCTGCCTCCAGAAAATCAATATGGCAGCCTCCATGAAAATTTCAATAGATGGAACACTGAGCATGTCACAATGGAACCCTTCAGCATCCATAGATGATGACATCACAATAGACCCTTGCTGTTTTTCTTCCTGGCAGCAGCCATGATCCTTCATTCTTCAGTCAGGTGTGGATCCATGCACATCAACAGGTATGGGTGCCAATCAACAGGTAAGGGTGCGTTTTTGTGTGTGTCAAACAAAGGTGTCAGTTTATGGAAAGATTTGTTTGATGAAAAATTGGCGCTTCTGTGCAAAATGGAATACTGACCAGCGTCTATTAGCAGGCCCAGAACGCAAAAGCCTTTTATTTTTTTCTAACGGTATGGCCATATAAACTCCAAGAGTACCCCTCTTTACCCTGTGTCGCAACTTGGGGAAAGAAGCGGCCACCCACGGAGCTATGCCTTTTCTGGTTTTTGCTTTTTGGCCACTGCAATGCAGGTGCAGATCAGTTTATCATCTGCAACTCACCACCTATCATGAGATACCATACCTTTTATGGATTATTGTAGCTGGCAGAATGAGAATGCGCCTGTTGTCCAATCAAAGTTCTGTGCTATTATGGAATGTACTTAGCACCTCTGCAATTGCTCTACCTGCTCCAGGAATCCGAAAGAAGGTTCTGACGCAGAATTTCATTGTAGCTATAAACAATAGTGCTCAGAGACTAGAATACATCCATGCTGACTTCTGTGGCTACAATCCTAACCCTTCCCAGCATTTCTTATCCATTGAAATGACAGCTCTGTTTAACTGCAAAACAAAATGGCTGCCTCCAGAAAATCAATATGGCAGCCTCCATGAAAATTTCAATAGATGGAACACTGAGCATGTCACAATGGAACCCTTCAGCATCCATAGATGATGACATCACAATAGACCCTTGCTGTTTTTCTTCCTGGCAGCAGCCATGATCCTTCATTCTTCAGTCAGGTGTGGATCCATGCACATCAACAGGTATGGGTGCCAATCAACAGGTAAGGGTGCGTGTTTGTGTGTGTCAAACAAAGGTGTCAGTTTATGGAAAGATTTGTTTAAGGAAAAATTGGCGCTTTTGTGCAAAATGGAATACTGTCCAGCGTCTATTAGCAGGCCCAGAATACAAAAGCCTTCTTATCTGTTTCTGACGGTATGGCCATATAAACTCCAAGAGTACCCCTCTTTATCTCTGTCGCAACTTGGGGGAAAGAAGCGGCCACCGACGGAGATATGCCTTTTCTGTTTTTTGCTTTTTGGCCACTGCAATGCAGGTGCAGATCAGTTTATCGTCTGCAACTCAACACCTATCATGAGATACCATACCTTTTATGGTTTATTGTAGCTGGCAGAATGAGAATGCGCCTGTTGTCCAATCAAAGTTCTGTGCTATTATGGAATGTACTTAGCACCTCTGCAATTGCTCTACCTGCTCCAGGAATCCGAAAGAAGGTTCTGACGCAGAATTTCATTGTAGCTATAAATAATAGTGCTCAGAAACTAGAATACATCCATGCTGACTTCTGTGGCTAAAATCCTAACCCTTCCCAGCATTTCTTATCCATTGAAATGACAGCTCTGTTTAACTGCAAAACAAAATGGCTGCCTCCAGAAAATCAATATGGCAGCCTCCATGAAAATTTCAATAGATGGAACACTGAGCGTGTCACAATGGAACCCTTCAGCATCTATGGATGATGACATCACAATAGACCCTTGCTGTTTTTCTTCCTGGCAGCAGCCATGATCCTTCATTCTTCAGTCAGGTGTGGATCCATGCACATCAACAGGTATGGGTGCCAATCAACAGGTAAGGGTGCGTGTTTGTGTGTGTCAAAGAAAGGTGTCAGTTTATGGAAAGATTTGTTTAAGGAAAAATTGGCGCTTTTGTGCAAAATGGAATACTGTCCAGCGTCTATAAGCAGGCCCAGAACACAAAAGCCTTCTAATCTGTTTCTGACGGTATGGCCATATAAACTCCAAGAGTACCCCTCTTTACCCTCTGTCGCAACTTGGGGGAAAGAAGCGGCCACCGCCGGAGCTATGCCTTTTCTGGTTTTTGCTTTTTGGCCACTGCAATGCAGGTGCAGATCAGTTTATCATCTGCAACTCACCACCTATCATGAGATACCATACCTTTTATGGATTATTGTAGCTGGCAGAATGAGAATGCGCCTGTTGTCCAATCAAAGTTCTGTGCTATTATGGAATGTACTTAGCACCTCTGCAATTGCTCTACCTGCTCCAGGAATCCAAAAGCAGGTTCTAATGCAGAATTTCATTGTAGCTATAAATAATAGTGCTCAGAACTAGAATACATCCATGCTGACTTCTGTGGCTACAATCCTAACCCTTCCCAGCATTTCTTATCCATTGAAATGACAGCTCTGTTTAACTGCAAAACAAAATGGCTGCCTCCAGAAAATCAATATGGCAGCCTCCATGAAAATTTCAATAGATGGAACACTGAGCGTGTCACAATGGAACCCTTCAGCATCTATGGATGATGACATCACAATAGACCCTTGCTGTTTTTCTTCCTGGCAGCAGCCATGATCCTTCATTCTTCAGTCAGGTGTGGATCCATGCACATCAACAGGTATGGGTGCCAATCAACAGGTAAGGGTGCGTGTTTGTGTGTGTCAAAGAAAGGTGTCAGTTTATGGAAAGATTTGTTTAAGGAAAAATTGGCGCTTTTGTGCAAAATGGAATACTGTCCAGCGTCTATAAGCAGGCCCAGAACACAAAAGCCTACTAATCTGTTTCTGACGGTATGGCCATATAAACTCCAAGAGTACCCCTCTTTACCCTCTGTCGCAACTTGGGGGAAAGAAGCGGCCACCGCCGGAGCTATGCCTTTTCTTTTTTTTGCTTTTTGACCACTGCAATGCAGGTGCAGATCATTTTATCGTCTTCAACTCACCACCTATCATGAGATACCATACCTTTTATGGATTATTGTAGCTGGCAGAATGAGAATGCGCCTGTTGTCCAATCAAAGTTCTGTGCTATTATGGAATGTACTTAGCACCTCTGCAATTGCTCTACCTGCTCCAGGAATCCGAAAGAAGGTTCTGACGCAGAATTTCATTGTAGCTATAAACAATAGTGCTCAGAGACTAGAATACATCCATGCTGACTTCTGTGGCTACAATCCTAACCCTTCCCAGCATTTCTTATCCATTGAAATGACAGCTCTGTTTAACTGCAAAACAAAATGGCTGCCTCCAGAAAATCAATATGGCAGCCTCCATGAAAATTTCAATAGATGGAACACTGAGCATGTCACAATGGAACCCTTCAGCATCCATAGATGATGACATCACAATAGACCCTTGCTGTTTTTCTTCCTGGCAGCAGCCATGATCCTTCATTCTTCAGTCAGGTGTGGATCCATGCACATCAACAGGTATGGGTGCCAATCAACAGGTAAGGGTGCGTGTTTGTGTGTGTCAAACAAAGGTGTCAGTTTATGGAAAGATTTGTTTAAGGAAAAATTGGCGCTTTTGTGCAAAATGGAATACTGTCCAGCGTCTATTAGCAGGCCCAGAATACAAAAGCCTTCTTATCTGTTTCTGACGGTATGGCCATATAAACTCCAAGAGTACCCCTCTTTATTCTCTGTCGCAACTTGGGGGAAAGAAGCGGCCACCCACGGAGAATATGCCTTTTCTGTTTTTTGCTTTTTGGCCACTGCAATGCAGGTGCAGATCAGTTTATCGTCTGCAACTCAACACCTATCATGAGATACCATACCTTTTATGGTTTATTGTAGCTGGCAGAATGAGAATGCGCCTGTTGTCCAATCAAAGTTCTGTGCTATTATGAATTTACTTAGCACCTCTGCAATTGCTCTACCTGCTCCAGGAATCCAAAAGCAGGTTCTAATGCAGAATTTCATTGTAGCTATAAACAATAGTGTTAGAGACTAGAATACATCCATGCTGACTTCTGTGGCTACAATCCTAACCCTTCCCCGCATTTCTTATCCATTGAAATGACAGCTCTGTTTAACTGCAAAACAAAATGGCTGCCTCCAGAAAATCAATATGGCAGCCTCCATGAAAATTTCAATAGATGGAACAGTAAGCGTGTCACAATGGAACCCTTCAGCATCCATGGATGATGACATCACAATGGACCCTTGCTGTTTTTCTTCCTGGCAGCAGCCATGATCCTTCATTCTTCAGTCAGGTGTGGATCCATGCACATCAACAGGTATGGGTGCCAATCAACAGGTAAGGGTGCGTTTTTGTGTGTGTCAAACAAAGGTGTCAGTTTATGGAAAGATTTGTTTGATGAAAAATTGGCGCTTCTGTGCAAAATGGAATACTGACCAGCGTCTATTAGCAGGCCCAGAACGCAAAAGCCTTTTAATTTTTTTCTAACAGTATGGCCATATAAACTCCAAGAGTACCCCTCTTTACCCTCTGTCGCAACTTGGGGGAAAGAAGCGGCCACCCACGGAGCTATGCCTTTTCTGGTTTTTGCTTTTTGGCCACTGCAATGCAGGTGCAGATCAGTTTATCATCTGCAACTCACCACCTATCATGAGATACCATACCTTTTATGGATTATTGTAGCTGGCAGAATGAGAATGCGCCTGTTGTCCAATCAAAGTTCTGTGCTATTATGGAATGTACTTAGCACCTCTGCAATTGCTCTACCTGCTCCAGGAATACAAAAGCAGGTTCTAACGCAGAATTTCATTGTAGCTATAAATAATAGTGCTCAGAAACTAGAATACATCCATGCTGACTTCTGTGGCTAAAATCCTAACCCTTCCCAGCATTTCTTATCCATTGAAATGACAGCTCTGTTTAACTGCAAAACAAAATGGCTGCCTCCAGAAAATCAATATGGCAGCCTCCATGAAAATTTCAATAGATGGAACACTGAGCGTGTCACAATGGAACCCTTCAGCATCTATGGATGATGACATCACAATAGACCCTTGCTGTTTTTCTTCCTGGCAGCAGCCATGATCCTTCATTCTTCAGTCAGGTGTGGATCCATGCACATCAACAGGTATGGGTGCCAATCAACAGGTAAGGGTGCGTGTTTGTGTGTGTCAAAGAAAGGTGTCAGTTTATGGAAAGATTTGTTTAAGGAAAAATTGGCGCTTTTGTGCAAAATGGAATACTGTCCAGCGTCTATAAGCAGGCCCAGAACACAAAAGCCTTCTAATCTGTTTCTGACGGTATGGCCATATAAACTCCAAGAGTACCCCTCTTTACCCTCTGTCGCAACTTGGGGGAAAGAAGCGGCCACCGCCGGAGCTATGCCTTTTCTTTTTTTTGCTTTTTGGCCACTGCAATGCAGGTGCAGATCATTTTATCGTCTTCAACTCACCACCTATCATGAGATACCATACCTTTTATGGATTTTTTTAGCTGGCAGAATGAGAATGCGCCTGTTGTCCAATCAAAGTTCTGTGCTATTATGGAATGTACTTAGCACCTCTGCAATTGCTCTACCTGCTCCAGGAATCCGAAAGAAGGTTCTGACGCAGAATTTCATTGTAGCTATAAACAATAGTGCTCAGAGACTAGAATACATCCATGCTGACTTCTGTGGCTACAATCCTAACCCTTTCCAGCATTTCTTATCCATTGAAATGACAGCTCTGTTTAACTGCAAAACAAAATGGCTGCCTCCAGAAAATCAATATGGCAGCCTCCATGAAAATTTCAATAGATGGAACACTGAGCATGTCACAATGGAACCCTTCAGCATCCATAGATGATGACATCACAATAGACCCTTGCTGTTTTTCTTCCTGGCAGCAGCCATGATCCTTCATTCTTCAGTCAGGTGTGGATCCATGCACATCAACAGGTATGGGTGCCAATCAACAGGTAAGGGTGCGTGTTTGTGTGTGTCAAACAAAGGTGTCAGTTTATGGAAAGATTTGTTTAAGGAAAAATTGGCGCTTTTGTGCAAAATGGAATACTGTCCAGCGTCTATTAGCAGGCCCAGAATACAAAAGCCTTCTTATCTGTTTCTGACGGTATGGCCATATAAACTCCAAGAGTACCCCTCTTTATTCTCTGTCGCAACTTGGGGGAAAGAAGCGGCCACCCACGGAACTATGCCTTTTCTGTTTTTTGCTTTTTGGCCACTGCAATGCAGGTGCAGATCAGTTTATCGTCTGCAACTCAACACCTATCATGAGATACCATACCTTTTATGGTTTATTGTAGCTGGCAGAATGAGAATGCGCCTGTTGTCCAATCAAAGTTCTGTGCTATTATTGAATTTACTTAGCACCTCTGCAATTGCTCTACCTGCTCCAGGAATCCAAAAGCAGGTTCTAATGCAGAATTTCATTGTAGCTATAAACAATAGTGTTTAGAGACTAGAATACATCCATGCTGACTTCTGTGGCTACAATCCTAACCCTTCCCAGCATTTCTTATCCATTGAAATGACAGCTCTGTTTAACTGCAAAACAAAATGGCTGCCTCCAGAAAATCAATATGGCAGCCTCCATGAAAATTTCAATAGATGGAACAGTAAGCGTGTCACAATGGAACCCTTCAGCATCCATGGATGATGACATCACAATGGACCCTTGCTGTTTTTCTTCCTGGCAGCAGCCATGATCCTTCATTCTTCAGTCAGGTGTGGATCCATGCACATCAACAGGTATGGGTGCCAATCAACAGGTAAGGGTGCGTTTTTGTGTGTGTCAAATAAAGGTGTCAGTTTATGGAAAGATTTGTTTGATGAAAAATTGGCGCTTCTGTGCAAAATGGAATACTGACCAGCGTCTATTAGCAGGCCCAGAACGCAAAAGCCTTTTATTTTTTTCTACGGTATGGCCATATAAACTCCAAGAGTACCCCTCTTTACCCTCTGTCGCAACTTGGGGGAAAGAAGCGGCCACCCACGGAGCTATGCCTTTTCTGGTTTTTGCTTTTTGGCCACTGCAATGCAGGTGCAGATCAGTTTATCATCTGCAACTCACCACCTATCATGAGATACCATACCTTTTATGGATTATTGTAGCTGGCAGAATGAGAATGCGCCTGTTGTCCAATCAAAGTTCTGTGCTATTATGGAATGTACTTAGCACCTCTGCAATTGCTCTACCTGCTCCAGGAATACAAAAGCAGGTTCTAACGCAGAATTTCATTGTAGCTATAAATAATAGTGCTCAGAAACTAGAATACATCCATGCTGACTTCTGTGGCTAAAATCCTAACCCTTCCCAGCATTTCTTATCCATTGAAATGACAGCTCTGTTTAACTGCAAAACAAAATGGCTGCCTCCAGAAAATCAATATGGCAGCCTCCATGAAAATTTCAATAGATGGAACACTGAGCGTGTCACAATGGAACCCTTCAGCATCTATGGATGATGACATCACAATAGACCCTTGCTGTTTTTCTTCCTGGCAGCAGCCATGATCCTTCATTCTTCAGTCAGGTGTGGATCCATGCACATCAACAGGTATGGGTGCCAATCAACAGGTAAGGGTGCGTGTTTGTGTGTGTCAAAGAAAGGTGTCAGTTTATGGAAAGATTTGTTTAAGGAAAAATTGGCGCTTTTGTGCAAAATGGAATACTGTCCAGCGTCTATAAGCAGGCCCAGAACACAAAAGCCTTCTAATCTGTTTCTGACGGTATGGCCATATAAACTCCAAGAGTACCCCTCTTTACCCTCTGTCGCAACTTGGGGGAAAGAAGCGGCCACCGACAGAGCTATGCCTTTTCTTTTTTTTGCTTTTTGGCCACTGCAATGCAGGTGCAGATCATTTTATCGTCTTCAACTCACCACCTATCATGAGATACCATACCTTTTATGGATTTTTTTAGCTGGCAGAATGAGAATGCGCCTGTTGTCCAATCAAAGTTCTGTGCTATTATGGAATGTACTTAGCACCTCTGCAATTGCTCTACCTGCTCCAGGAATCCGAAAGAAGGTTCTGACGCAGAATTTCATTGTAGCTATAAACAATAGTGCTCAGAGACTAGAATACATCCATGCTGACTTCTGTGGCTACAATCCTAACCCTTCCCAGCATTTCTTATCCATTGAAATGACAGCTCTGTTTAACTGCAAAACAAAATGGCTGCCTCCAGAAAATCAATATGGCAGCCTCCATGAAAATTTCAATAGATGGAACACTGAGCATGTCACAATGGAACCCTTCAGCATCCATAGATGATGACATCACAATAGACCCTTGCTGTTTTTCTTCCTGGCAGCAGCCATGATCCTTCATTCTTCAGTCAGGTGTGGATCCATGCACATCAACAGGTATGGGTGCCAATCAACAGGTAAGGGTGCGTGTTTGTGTGTGTCAAACAAAGGTGTCAGTTTATGGAAAGATTTGTTTAAGGAAAAATTGGCGCTTTTGTGCAAAATGGAATACTGTCCAGCGTCTATTAGCAGGCCCAGAATACAAAAGCCTTCTTATCTGTTTCTGACGGTATGGCCATATAAACTCCAAGAGTACCCCTCTTTATTCTCTGTCGCAACTTGGGGGAAAGAAGCGGCCACCTATGGAGCTATGCCTTTTCTGTTTTTTGCTTTTTGGCCACTGCAATGCAGGTGCAGATCAGTTTATCGTCTGCAACTCAACACCTATCATGAGATACCATACCTTTTATGGATTATTGTAGCTGGCAGAATGAGAATGCGCCTGTTGTCCAATCAAAGTTCTGTGCTATTATGGAATGTACTTAGCACCTCTGCAATTGCTCTACCTGCTCCAGGAATCCAAAAGCAGGTTCTAACGCATAATTTCATTGTAGCTATAAACAATAGTGCTTAGAGACTAGAATACATCCATTCTGAATTCTGTGGCTACAATCCTAACCCTTCCCAGCATTTCTTAGCCATTGAAATGACAGCTCTGTTTAACTGCAAAACAAAATGGCTGCCTCCAGAAAATCAATATGGCAGCCTCCATGAAAATTTCAATAGATGGAACAGTAAGCGTGTCACAATGGAACCCTTCAGCATCCATGGATGATGACATCACAATGGACCCTTGCTGTTTTTCTTCCTGGCAGCAGCCATGATCCTTCATTCTTCAGTCAGGTGTGGATCCATGCACATCAACAGGTATGGGTGCCAATCAACAGGTAAGGGTGTGTTTTTGTGTGTGTCAAACAAAGGTGTCAGTTTATGGAAAGATTTGTTTGATGAAAAATTGGCGCTTCTGTGCAAAATGGAATACTGTCCAGCGTCTATTAGCAGGCCCAGAACGCAAAAGCCTTTTTAATTTTTTTTTAACGGTATGGCCATATAAACTTCAAGAGTACCCCTCTTTACCCTGTGTCGCAACTTGGGGGAAAGAAGCGGCCACCCACGGAGCTATGCCTTTTCTGGTTTTTGCTTTTTGGCCACTGCAATGCAGGTGCAGATCAGTTTATCATCTGCAACTCACCACCTATCATGAGATACCATACCTTTTATGGATTATTGTAGCTGGCAGAATGAGAATGCGCCTGTTGTCCAATCAAAGTTCTGTGCTATTATGGAATGTACTTAGCACCTCTGCAATTGCTCTACCTGCTCCAGGAATACAAAAGCAGGTTCTAACGCAGAATTTCATTGTAGCTATAAACAATAGTGCTCAGAGACTAGAATACATCCATGCTGACTTCTGTGGCTACAATCCTAACCCTTCCCAGCATTTCTTATCCATTGAAATGACAGCTCTGTTTAACTGCAAAACAAAATGGCTGCCTCCAGAAAATCAATATGGCAGCCTCCATGAAAATTTCAATAGATGGAACACTGAGCGTGTCACAATGGAACCCTTCAGCATCCATGGATGATGACATCACAATAGACCCTTGCTGTTTTTCTTCCTGGCAGCAGCCATGATCCTTCATTCTTCAGTCAGGTGTGGATCCATGCACATCAACAGGTATGGGTGCCAATCAACAGGTAAGGGTGCGTGTTTGTGTGTGTCAAAGAAAGGTGTCAGTTTATGGAAAGATTTGTTTAAGGAAAAATTGGCGCTTTTGTGCAAAATGGAATACTGTCCAGCGTCTATTAGCAGGCCCAGAATACAAAAGCCTTCTTATCTGTTTCTGACGGTATGGCCATATAAACTCCAAGAGTACCCCTCTTTACCCTCTGTCGCAACTTGGGGGAAAGAAGCGGCCACCGCCGGAGCTATGCCTTTTCTTTTTTTTGCTTTTTGGCCACTGCAATGCAGGTGCAGATCAGTTTATCGTCTGCAACTCACCACCTATCATGAGATACCATACCTTTTATGGATTTTTGTAGCTGGCAGAATGAGAATGCGCCTGTTGTCCAATCAAAGTTCTGTGCTATTATGGAATGTACTTAGCACCTCTGCAATTGCTCTACCTGCTCCAGGAATCCGAAAGAAGGTTCTGACGCAGAATTTCATTGTAGCTATAAACAATAGTGCTCAGAGACTAGAATACATCCATGCTGACTTCTGTGGCTACAATCCTAACCCTTCCCAGCATTTCTTATCCATTGAAATGACAGCTCTGTTTAACTGCAAAACAAAATGGCTGCCTCCAGAAAATCAATATGGCAGCCTCCATAAAAATTTCAATAGATGGAACACTGAGCATGTCACAATGGAACCCTTCAGCATCCATAGATGATGACATCACAATAGACCCTTGCTGTTTTTCTTCCTGGCAGCAGCCATGATCCTTCATTCTTCAGTCAGGTGTGGATCCATGCACATCAACAGGTATGGGTGCCAATCAACAGGTAAGGGTGCGTGTTTGTGTGTGTCAAACAAAGGTGTCAGTTTATGGAAAGATTTGTTTAAGGAAAAATTGGCGCTTTTGTGCAAAATGGAATACTGTCCAGCGTCTATTAGCAGGCCCAGAATACAAAAGCCTTCTTATCTGTTTCTGACGGTATGGCCATATAAACTCCAAGAGTACCCCTCTTTACCCTCTGTCGCAACTTGGGGGAAAGAAGCGGCCACCGACGGAGAATATGCCTTTTCTGTTTTTTGCTTTTTGGCCACTGCAATGCAGGTGCAGATCAGTTTATCGTCTGCAACTCAACACCTATCATGAGATACCATACCTTTTATGGTTTATTGTAGCTGGCAGAATGAGAATGCGCCTGTTGTCCAATCAAAGTTCTGTGCTATTATTGAATTTACTTAGCACCTCTGCAATTGCTCTACCTGCTCCAGGAATCCAAAAGCAGGTTCTAACGCAGAATTTCATTGTAGCTATAAACAATAGTGCTCAGAGACTAGAATACATCCATGCTGACTTCTGTGGCTACAATCCTAACCCTTCCCAGCATTTCTTATCCATTGAAATGACAGCTCTGTTTAACTGCAAAACAAAATGGCTGCCTCCAGAAAATCAATATGGCAGCCTCCATGAAAATTTCAATAGATGGAACAGTAAGCGTGTCACAATGGAACCCTTCAGCATCCATGGATGATGACATCACAATGGACCCTTGCTGTTTTTCTTCCTGGCAGCAGCCATGATCCTTCATTCTTCAGTCAGGTGTGGATCCATGCACATCAACAGGTATGGGTGCCAATCAACAGGTAAGGGTGCGTTTTTGTGTGTGTCAAACAAAGGTGTCAGTTTATGGAAAGATTTGTTTGATGAAAAATTGGCGCTTCTGTGCAAAATGGAATACTGTCCAGCGTCTATTAGCAGGCCCAGAACGCAAAAGCCTTTTTATTTTTTTCTAACGGTATGGCCATATAAACTCCAAGAGTACCCCTCTTTACCCTCTGTCGCAACTTGGGGGAAAGAAGCGGCCACCGACGGAGCTATGCCTTTTCTGGTTTTTGCTTTTTGGCCACTGCAATGCAGGTGCAGATCAGTTTATCGTCTGCAACTCACCAACTATCATGAGATACCATACCTTTTATGGATTATTGTAGCTGGCAGAATGAGAATGCGCCTGTGGACCAATCAAAGTTCTGTGCTATTATGGAATGTACTTAGCACCTCTGCAATTGCTCTACCTGCTCCAGGAATACAAAAGCAGGTTCTAACGCAGAATTTCATTGTAGCTATAAACAATAGTGTTTAGAGACTAGAATACATCCATGCTGAATTCTGTGGCTACAATCCTAACCCTTCCCAGCATTTCTTATCCATTGAAATGACAGCTCTGTTTAACTGCAAAACAAAATGGCTGCCTCCAGAAAATCAATATGGCAGCCTCCATGAAAATTTCAATAGATGGAACACTGAGCGTGTCACAATGGAACCCTTCAGCATCCATGGATGATGACATCACAATGGACCCTTGCTGTTTTTCTTCCTGGCAGAAGCCATGATCCTTCATTCTTCAGTCAGGTGTGGATCCATGCACATCAACAGGTATGGGTGCCAATCAACAGGTAAGGGTGCGTGTTTGTGTGTGTCAAAGAAAGGTGTCAGTTTATGGAAAGATTTGTTTGAGGAAAAATTGGCGCTTCTGTGCAAAATGGAATACTGTCCAGCGTCTATTAGCAGGCCCAGAACACAAAGCCTTCTTATCTGTTTCTGACGGTATGGCCATATAAACTCCAAGAGAATCCCTCTTTTACCCTCTCTCGCAACTTGGGGGAAAGAAGCGGCCACCTACGAAGCTATGCCTTTTCTGTTTTTTGCTTTTTGGCCACTGCAATGCAGGTGCAGATCAGTTTATCGTCTGCAACTCAACACCTATCATTAGATACCATACCTTTTATGGATTTTTGTAGCTGGCAGAATGAGAATGCGCTTGTTTTCCAATCAAAGTTCTGTGCTATTATGGAATGTACTTAGCACCTCTGCAATTGCTCTACCTGCTCCAGGAATCCAAAAGCAGGTTCTAACGCATAATTTCATTGTAGCTATAAACAATAGTGCTCAGAGACTAGAATACATCCATTCTGAATTCTGTGGCTACAATCCTAACCCTTCCCAGCATTTCTTATCCATTGAAATGACAGCTCTGTTTAACTGCAAAACAAAATGGCTGCCTCCAGAAAATCAATATGGCAGCCTCCATGAAAATTTCAATAGATGGAACACTGAGCGTGTCACAATGGAACCCTTCAGCATCCATGGATGATGACATCACAATAGACCCTTGCTGTTTTCCTTCCAGGCAGCAGCCATGATCCTTCATTCTTCAGTCAGGTGTGGATCCATGCACATCAACAGGTATGGGTGCCAATCAACAGGTAAGGGTGCGTGTTTGTGTGTGTCAAACAAAGGTGTCAGTTTATGGAAAGATTTGTTTAAGGAAAAATTGGCGCTTTTGTGCAAAATGGAATACTGTCCAGCGTCTATTAGCAGGCCCAGAACACAAAAGCCTTCTTATCTGTTTCTGACGGTATGGCCATATAAACTCCAAGAGTACCCCTCTTTACCCTCTGTCGCAACTTGGGGGAAAGAAGCGGCCACCGACGGAGCTATGCCTTTTCTGTTTTTTGCTTTTTGGCCACTGCAATGCAGGTGCAGATCAGTTTATCGTCTGCAACTCACCACCTATCATGAGATACCATACCTTTTATGGATTTTTGTAGCTGGCAGAATGAGAATGCGCCTGTTGTCCAATCAAAGTTCTGTGCTATTATGGAATGTACTTAGCACCTCTGCAATTGCTCTACCTGCTCCAGGAATCCGAAAGCAGGTTCTGACGCAGAATTTCATTGTAGCTATAAACAATAGTGCTCAGAGACTAGAATACATCCATGCTGACTTCTGTGGCTACAATCCTAACCCTTCCCAGCATTTCTTAGCCTTTGAAATGACAGCTCTGTTTAACTGCAAAACAAAATGGCTGCCTCCAGAAAATCAATATGGCAGCCTCCATGAAAATTTCAATAGATGGAACACTGAGCGTGTCACAATGGAACCCTTCAGCATCCATGGATGATGACATCACAATAGACCCTTGCTGTTTTTCTTCCTGGCAGCAGCCATGATCCTTCATTCTTCAGTCAGGTGTGGATCCATGCACATCAACAGGTATGGGTGCCAATCAACAGGTAAGGGTGCGTGTTTGTGTGTGTCAAACAAAGGTGTCAGTTTATGGAAAGATTTGTTTAAGGAAAAATTGGCACTTTTGTGCAAAATGGAATACTGTCCAGCGTCTATTAGCAGGCCCAGAACACAAAAGCCTTCTTATCTGTTTCTGACGGTATGGCCATATAAACTCCAAGAGTACCCCTCTTTACCCTCTGTCGCAACTTGGGGGAAAGAAGCGGCCACCGACGGAGCTATGCCTTTTCTGTTTTTTGCTTTTTGGCCACTGCAATGCAGGTGCAGATCAGTTTATCGTCTGCAACTCAACACCTATCATGAGATACCATACCTTTTATGGTTTATTGTAGCTGGCAGAATGAGAATGCGCCTGTTGTCCAATCAAAGTTCTGTGCTATTATTGAATGTACTTAGCACCTCTGCAATTGCTTTACCTGCTCCAGGAATCCAAAAGCAGGTTCTAATGCAGAATTTCATTGTAGCTATAAACAATAGTGCTCAGAGACTAGAATACATCCATGCTGAATTCTGTGGCTACAATCCTAACCCTTCCCAGCATTTCTTATCCATTGAAATGACAGCTCTGTTTAACTGCAAAACAAAATGGCTGCCTCCAGAAAATCAATATGGCAGCCTCCATGAAAATTTCAATAGATGGAACACTGAGCGTGTCACAATGGAACCCTTCAGCATCCATGGATGATGACATCACAATGGACCCTTGCTGTTTTTCTTCCTGGCAGCAGCCATGATCCTTCATTCTTCAGTCAGGTGTGGATCCATGCACATCAACAGGTATGGGTGCCAATCAACAGGTAAGGGTGCGTTTTTGTGTGTGTCAAACAAAGGTGTCAGTTTATGGAAAGATTTGTTTGATGAAAAATTGGCGCTTCTGTGCAAAATGGAATACTGTCCAGCGTCTATTAGCAGGCCCAGAACACAAAAGCCTTCTTATCTGTTTCTAACGGTATGGCCATATAAACTCCAAGAGTACCCCTCTTTACCCTCTGTCCAAACTGGGGGATAGAAGTGGCCACCGACGGAGCTATGTCTTTTTTGGTTTTTGCTTTTTGGCCACTGCAATGCAGGTGCAGATCAGTTTATTGTCTGCAACTCACCACCTATCATGAGATACCATACCTTTTATGGAATATTGTAGCTGGCAGAATGAGAATGCGCCTGTTTTCCAATCAAAGTTCTGTGCTATTATGGAATGTACTTAGCACCTCTGCAATTGCTCTACCTGCTCCAGGAATACAAAAGCAGGTTCTAACGCAGAATTTCATTGTAGCTATAAACAATAGTGTTTAGAGACTAGAATACATCCATGCTGACTTCTGTGGCTACAATCCTAACCCTTACCCGCATTTCTTATCCATTGAAATGACAGCTCTGTTTAACTGCAAAACAAAATGGCTGCCTCCAGAAAATCAATATGGCAGCCTCCATGAAAATTTCAATAGATGGAACACTGAGTGTGTCACAATGGAACCCTTCAGCATCCATGGATGATGACTTCACAATAGACCCTTGCTGTTTTTCTTCCTGGCAGCAGCCATGATCCTTCATTCTTCAGTCAGGTGTGGATCCATGCACATCAACAGGTATGGGTGCCAATCAACAGGTAAGGGTGCGTGTTTGTGTGTGTCAAACAAAGGTGTCAGTTTATGGAAAGATTTGTTTAAGGAAAAATTGGCGCTTTTGTGCAAAATGGAATACTGTCCAGCGTCTATTAGCAGGCCCAGAACACAAAAGCCTTCTTATCTGTTTCTGACGGTATGGCCATATAAACTCCAAGAGTACCCCTCTTTACCCTCTGTCGCAACTTGGGGCAAAGAAGCGGCCACCTATGGAGCTATGCCTTTTCTGTTTTTTGCTTTTTGGCCACTGCAATGCAGGTGCAGATCAGTTTATCGTCTGCAACTCAACACCTATCATGAGATACCATACCTTTTATGGATTTTTGTAGCTGGCAGAATGAGAATGCGCCTGTTGTCCAATCAAAGTTCTGTGCTATTATGGAATGTACTTAGCACCTCTGCAATTGCTCTACCTGCTCCAGGAATCCAAAAGCAGGTTCTGACGCAGAATTTCATTGTAGCTATAAACAATAGTGCTCAGAGACTAGAATACATCCATGCTGACTTCTGTGGCTACAATCCTAACCCTTCCCAGCATTTCTTATCCATTGAAATGACAGCTTTGTTTAACTGCAAAACAAAATGGCTGCCTCCAGAAAATCAATATGGCAGCCTCCATGAAAATTTCAATAGATGGAACACTGAGCGTGTCACAATGGAACCCTTCAGCATCCATGGATGATGACATCACAATAGACCCTTGCTGTTTTTCTTCCTGGCAGCAGCCATGATCCTTCATTCTTCAGTCAGGTGTGGATCCATGCACATCAACAGGTATGGGTGCCAATCAACAGGTAAGGGTGCGTGTTTGTGTGTGTCAAACAAAGGTGTCAGTTTATGGAAAGATTTGTTTAAGGAAAAATTGGCGCTTTTGTGCAAAATGGAATACTGTCCAGCGTCTATTAGCAGGCCCAGAACACAAAAGCCTTCTTATCTGTTTCTGACGGTATGGCCATATAAACTCCAAGAGTACCCCTCTTTACCCTCTGTCGCAACTTGGGGGAAAGAAGCGGCCACCGACGGAGCTATGCCTTTTCTGTTTTTTGCTTTTTGGCCACTGCAATGCAGGTGCAGATCAGTTTATCGTCTGCAACTCACCACCTATCATGAGATACCATACCTTTTATGGATTTTTGTAGCTGGCAGAATGAGAATGCGCCTGTTGTCCAATCAAAGTTCTGTGCTATTATTGAATGTACTTAGCACCTCTGCAATTGCTCTACCTGCTCCAGGAATCCAAAAGCAGGTTCTAACGCAGAATTTCATTGTAGCTATAAACAATATTGCTCATAGACTAGAATACATCCATTCTGACTTCTGTGGCTACAATCCTAACCCTTCCCAGCATTTCTTAGCCTTTGACATGACAGCTTTGTTTAACTGCAAAACAAAATGGCTGCCTCCAGAAAATCAATATGGCAGCCTCCATGAAAATTTCAATAGATGGAACACTGAGCGTGTCACAATGGAACCCTTCAGCATCCATGGATGATGACATCACAATGGACCCTTGCTGTTTTTCTTCCTGGCAGCAGCCATGATCCTTCATTCTTCAGTCAGGTGTGGATCCATGCACATCAACAGGTATGGGTGCCAATCAACAGGTAAGGGTGCGTGTTTGTGTGTGTCAAACAAAGGTGTCAGTTTATGGAAAGATTTGTTTGAGGAAAAATTGGCGCTTCTGTGCAAAATGGAATACTGTCCAGCGTCTATTAGCAGGCCCAGAACACAAAAGCCTTCTTATCTGTTTCTGACGGTATGGCCATATAAACTCCAAGAGTACCCCTCTTTACCCTCTGTCGCAACTTGGGGGAAAGAAGCGGCCACCGATGGAGCTATGCCTTTTCTGTTTTTTGCTTTTTGGCCACTGCAATGCAGGTGCAGATCAGTTTATCGTCTGCAACTCACCACCTATCATGAGATACCATACCTTTTATGGATTATTGTAGCTGGCAGAATGAGAATGCGCCTGTGGACCAATCAAAGTTCTGTGCTATTATGGAATGTACTTAGCACCTCTGCAATTGCTCTACCTGCTCCAGGAATCCAAAAGCAGGTTCTAACGCAGAATTTCATTGTAGCTATAAACAATAGTGCTCAGAGACTAGAATACATCCATTCTGACTTCTGTGGCTACAATCCTAACCCTTCCCAGCATTTCTTATCCATTGAAATGACAGCTCTGTTTAACTGCAAAACAAAATGGCTGCCTCCAGAAAATCAATATGGCAGCCTCCATGAAAATTTCAATAGATGGAACACTGAGCGTGTCACAATGGAACCCTTCAGCATCCATGGATGATGACATCACAATAGACCCTTGCTGTTTTTCTTCCTGGCAGCAGCCATGATCCTTCATTCTTCAGTCAGGTGTGGATCCATGCACATCAACAGGTATGGGTGCCAATCAACAGGTAAGGGTGCGTTTTTGTGTGTGTCAAACAAAGGTGTCAGTTTATGGAAAGATTTGTTTGAGGAAAAATTGGCGCTTCTGTGCAAAATGGAATACTGTCCAGCGTCTATTAGCAGGCCCAGAACACAAAAGCCTTCTTATCTGTTTCTGACGGTATGGCCATATAAACTCCAAGAGTACCCCTCTTTACCCTCTGTCGCAACTTGGGGGAAAGAAGCGGCCACCGACGGAGCTATGCCTTTTCTGGTTTTTGCTTTTTGGCCACTGCAATGCAGGTGCAGATCAGTTTATCGTCTGCAACTCACCACCTATCATGAGATACCATACCTTTTATGGAATATTGTAGCTGGCAGAATGAGAATGCGCCTGTGGACCAATCAAAGTTCTGTGCTATTATGGAATGTACTTAGCACCTCTGCAATTGCTCTACCTGCTCCAGGAATCCAAAAGCAGGTTCTAAAGCAGAATTTAATTGTAGCTATAAACAATAGTGCTCATAGACTAGAATACATCCATTCTGAATTCTGTGGCTGCAATCCTAACCCTTCCCAGCATTTCTTATCCATTGAAATGACAGCTCTGTTTAACTGCAAAACAAAATGGCTGCCTCCAGAAAATCAATATGGCAGCCTCCATGAAAATTTCAATAGATGGAACACTGAGCGTGTCACAATGGAACCCTTCAGCATCCATGGATGATGACATCACAATGGACCCTTGCTGTTTTTCTTCCTGGCAGCAGCCATGATCCTTCATTCTTCAGTCAGGTGTGGATCCATGCACATCAACAGGTATGGGTGCCAATCAACAGGTAAGGGTGCGTGTTTGTGTGTGTCAAAGAAAGGTGTCAGTTTATGGAAAGATTTGTTTAAGGAAAAATTGGCGCTTCTGTGCAAAATGGAATACTGTCCAGCGTCTATTAGCAGGCCCAGAACACAAAAGCCTTCTTATCTGTTTCTGACGGTATGGCCATATAAACTCCAAGAGTACCCCTCTTTACCCTCTGTCGCAACTTGGGGGAAAGAAGCGGACACCGACGGAGCCATGCCTTTTCTGTTTTTTGCTTTTTGGCCACTGCAATGCAGGTGCAGATCAGTTTATTGTCTGCAACTCACCACCTATCATGAGATACCATACCTTTTATGGAATATTGTAGCTGGCAGAATGAGAATGCGCCTGTGGACCAATCAAAGTTCTGTGCTATTATGGAATGTACTTAGCACCTCTGCAATTGCTCTACCTGCTCCAGGAATCCAAAAGCAGGTTCTAACGCATAATTTCATTGTAGCTATAAACAATAGTGCTCAGAGACTAGAATACATCCATTCTGAATTCTGTGGCTACAATCCTAACCCTTCCCAGCATTTCTTAGCCTTTGACATGACAGCTTTGTTTAACTGCAAAACAAAATGGCTGCCTCCAGAAAATCAATATGGCAGCCTCCATGAAAATTTCAATAGATGGAACACTGAGCGTGTCACAATGGAACCCTTCAGCATCCATGGATGATGACATCACAATGGACCCTTGCTGTTTTTCTTCCTGGCAGCAGCCATGATCCTTCATTCTTCAGTCAGGTGTGGATCCATGCACATCAACAGGTATGGGTGCCAATCAACAGGTAAGGGTGCGTTTTTGTGTGTGTCAAACAAAGGTGTCAGTTTATGGAAAGATTTGTTTGAGGAAAAATTGGCGCTTCTGTGCAAAATGGAATACTGTCCAGCGTCTATTAGCAGGCCCAGAACACAAAAGCCTTCTTATCTGTTTCTGACGGTATGGCCATATAAACTCCAAGAGTACCCCTCTTTACCCTCTGTCGCAACTTGGGGGAAAGAAGCGGCCACCGACGGAGCTATGCCTTTTCTGTTTTTTGCTTTTTGGCCACTGCAATGCAGGTGCAGATCAGTTTATCATCTGCAACTCACCACCTATCATGAGATACCATACCTTTTATGGATTATTGTAGCTGGCAGAATGAGAATGCGCCTGTTGTCCAATCAAAGTTCTGTGCTATTATGGAATGTACTTAGCACCTCTGCAATTGCTCTACCTGCTCCAGGAATACAAAAGCAGGTTCTAATGCAGAATTTCATTGTAGCTATAAATAATAGTGCTCAGAAACTAGAATACATCCATGCTGACTTCTGTGGCTAAAATCCTAACCCTTCCCAGCATTTCTTATCCATTGAAATGACAGCTCTGTTTAACTGCAAAACAAAATGGCTGCCTCCAGAAAATCAATATGGCAGCCTCCATGAAAATTTCAATAGATGGAACACTGAGCGTGTCACAATGGAACCCTTCAGCATCTATGGATGATGACATCACAATAGACCCTTGCTGTTTTTCTTCCTGGCAGCAGCTGTAAGGAAATTATGTCTATATCCACACACGTTCACATATATATGTAATAATTCAGCCTTATATGCTTGTATTAAATATGCAGAGTTCTTCTTTAAAGGAAATATTTTATACTCTTATGACAGCAAGGTCTAGCAACACAGCTAAGAGGAAATAGAGGTCGGTAGCTTAAAACCGCATGGCTAGAAAGAGATATGCAGGCTTTAGCAAACAGATAGATTTTACATTGATACGGGTTATGTATATAAGCATTTTTGTTTCTTGACGTTCACCTCTGGTTTAGATAAGTGAAGGACATTTTTTTATCAGGTATATGTTGGTACAAAATAAACGAAGATAATTCCGCGAAATATCTGAACAAAGCTAAAGTCAACAAAGATTATGGTTAGATATCTTAATTCCAAGAATTATAAATGCATCACATATGTATCTTGTTTCTAGGAAATTATCATGACTTTTTTTACTAAGGTTGTATAGAGGTGAGATTAATAAATTCGTTACCTGATTGGATTAAGCTTAGGGGAGGTATATGATAATCTTGTGGTTTGCATCTATAAATTGTCTACGATGTCTAATAAAGTTACAACCATTTTAAACCTATCAACGTGTATTGGTCTTTAGTGGTTGCCCGGCCGGAGGTTCACCCACAGACAAACCAGGGGCCCTTTCAATTGGTAGCAGAGGATGGTTCACTGACTATCCAGGTGAGTAAATAATTTCTGCCACTATTTATGTTGGTTGGAATGTTTCTCTCCTGGATACGGTGAATGTCTGATGTATACTGGATGGCAGGTTAGTGACAGGTTAGTTTAGTGTTCATAGGACTGTGGGACAGACACGAGGCAGCACTCAGTGTTCTGCGTATCCTGATAGGAGCGGCGTCTCCTATAGGCACAGTGGTTGGCAGGGGATGTTGTTCCAGGAACATACATCATATTGATGGCAGGGAATTTTTCGAATGCAGAACTAGTCTCTTCGAACGTTGGCAGGGATTTTTCAAATGGGATTAGTCTCTCATTTGACGGTTTATTGAGTTAAAGGATAACTCTGGATTTATGTGATTGAGTTAAAGGATAACTCTGGATTTATATGATTGAGTTAAAGGATAACTCTGGAAATATGTGAAACAAGGTACCCGGAATATATGTATAAGGAAAAGGAATACATATGAAAAAAAGGGTGAGGGAAACGCATACATCTGAATGCAGATGTTGGTTTCTAACTCACTAGGATTGTCTGTGGAGTGAATTGTTTATTAAACATAACTGCACAGTTAAAACTTGGAAAGTGACATTGAATACTGCAGTCTATTAAGTTCGTAAATGGTGTTGCCCATATAAGATATTTTTACACGTGTTATAAGAATATTGTGCTAGTGGAAAATCTGATTGTGCTGACTTAATTGATTCTCAACATAACAATACTAACACAATTACTTCCTGCTATTTGCTGCTATTTCCGCTTCATTGTTTGCTGCTTGAAAATATATGTATAGAGTTCATTGTCGATTTCATTATACATTATGGGTAACGGCGTGGGAAAGGATCTGGATGGTGAGCCAGAGACCAGACCCACACCGCTACATTTTGTATCAGGCACCTGTGGGATTAGTGTAACTGATCCATTTTGGGTAAATATCTGTGACCGCAGTCAGCAACTGCGTATTACGCAGATCAGCGATGTCGGTCCCCGCAATGAAAGTGATTGGGAGGAGGTCAAAAAAATGGTGGGGCTGCACCCAAAATATAACTATCCCGCTGGTGCCTGGGATGAAGATTATATGAAAACATGTTTTAAAAAAATGGGAGAAGGCATTAAAAGAGTACAGAAAGAGATTTCCACCAACCCATCACATATACCTAAAACAAAATAGAGAGACAATTAGTAAAAAGGAAGAAGTCCCATGGTCAGAAATTCTGCCCGCCTTGCCAGAAAAGCCACCGGCATATGATGTGACAGTATTAGAACCACAAAAGGCAATACTCCCAGCTGTCTCTACAGAAAGCATGCTACAAGTCCCTTATGATAAGGTCCCCTGTCCAGAACAAGCAACCGCACCAGAATTACTATTATTTTCTGGTGAGAAACAAAAGAGAACCGGACTGTACCCAGATTTGGGGGATAGAGATTCCCTTTTGAGTACTGCAGTTATAGTGGCAGCAGCACTTATGGAACAAGCAGATGTGACTCCACAAGTCAAACAGGCTAAGGAAAAAAGAATTGAATATAGAGAAAGCATGGGCAGTTATGTACATGAGCTGATTCAACTAAGGGATAAACTAAGGAGAGACATAGTCTACATTAAACAACTTCCCCTTCAGGATGTCTTTCCCGTCATATATGATCACGAGGACCCAGATGATACAGACCTTCCTAGTGAGGAACAGATAGATGAATTAAAGGGCATTTTGGGAGGAGAGTGTGGCAGAACCAGAGCTGCAACTAACAAAAAAAACCAGCTGCTGACCGAGATAGGAAAACTAAGACAGGAGTACTGGAGGGTGAAGAAGGACTGGGAAACCAGGGCTCAGGAAGAGTACGATAGGAGGATAACAGGAATTGAAACACAGATAGAAGCGGACAGTTTAGAACATGGAATTCCCCTGGCAACCTCCAGTCCTAGAATACCTGGAATAATCCAACCCCTAGCAGATGAATTTTCCAAACTCACTCTAATACCTGAGGAAGGGGATAGAGAAGTCACACAACTGCGGCTTCCCATGATTACTGTGGGTAGCACTGAAGTCCATATCCCTCTTCCTTTAGGATTAATGAAGGAACTGAAAGATATGTGCCCCAATCCAAAAAAGGACCCTAGAGCAGCAGCTATGTTTCTGCAGAAATATACCGCAGGGAGCCATTTAACTTTGGAGGATATTCAGATAATACTCTCAGCCATAGACCCAGACACTGGCTCTCAAATTGATCCAGAAAAGGTAATGAAGGCATCAGAAAAAGAAGTTAGGGATGCAGGAGACAGAGATAGCCCCAAGGTTTGGAAGAAGTTTTGGGATAAGATAGGAGTAGAATGGATGAAAAGATACAAAGGGGATTCAGGTTTACACACAATGCTAAATACAAAACAAGAGCCGAAAGAGGATTTTTATAGTTTCTGTAAGAGACTGTTGGATCTCTACAGTAGTACAGGAATGAATTCACCTGAATTGTTCAAGACTACATGTATGACAAATGGGGACCCTAAGACGACACAGCTAATAAAATTAGTCAATAACGAATGGCTTACTCAAACAGTGACAGAATTTATGGATGACATAGCAAAACGCTCGGCTTCTGGTGTTTTCAATCAAAAGGGAGGAGTATTTCCATTGTTAGTGCAGCAGGACATACAACAGGAGTCTATATTGTCAGGTGGGGAAAGCAATTACATGATGATGTCAAGTTTCCCCCGGGGAAGGAATAATAGAAGAGGTCCGAGAAGTAGGGGCCAGGCAGATTACCTGGGAAGAGTAGAAAGAAATCAGAGACAGGGCTGTTTCATTTGTGGGAGTCTAGGTCACTGGAGGCGAGAATGTCCAAAGGTAAGAGATGAAGATAGGAGAGAATACAGAGGGAGAGGCGCCTCTGACTACCGAGGGGAGCCCAGACAACAGGAAAGACAGCAAGATATGACAAGAAGACAACCCCAGGGAGATCGTATTAACATACACTGGCCAGCACAGGATGGGGGGAGTAGACAACCCAATTTGCAATCAGACTTACAGAGGTGGTCTGAGCATGAACAGTACCCGTCCCCACGGGGAAACAATTACTACTAGGGGTGCCCAGAACAAGTCCCATCCTTCATTATGCATTTTGTTCCAACTGATTGGCAAGTCTTACCACAAGTACTACTGCAAATTGATGGTATTAAAGTTAAGTTATTGCTTGACACCGGAGCAACGACTTCAAGTGTAAACAAAATAGACTTCATTAATGATAAATGCACCGAAGGAAGTTCTATGGGTATAAATGGGACGACAGTGATACATAAGGTGACAGCACCGCTCCCGGTTTGTACTCTTACGGGAGAATTAGTGACGCACATGTCTTTTGCAGTCCTACTAGAGTGCCCCGTTTGCCTATTAGGAAGGGATTTAATGGCAGCATTACAGATTTCATTAGTCTTTGACAAAAAGGGCAGACTGACAGCAACCTCAATGAAATGTGACCTGACAAACCCAAAGAGACGTGACATGAATGGGTTCTTTTTAAGCATACCAATGTCCCTGGAAAATCATCCAATTTGGGCAAAATGTAAAGACTCAGCAGGGAGGATTAACTGTGAGCCCTACCGGCCCTGTTTGAAGGAGGGGGTCATGCCAACCTTTCAAAAACAATACCCATTGAGTGAGGAAAAGTTAGAGGGTATAAAGCCACAAATTGAGAAATACTTGCAGATGGGAATTCTTAGGAAAATTGTCAGTCCCTGGAATTCCCCGATAAATCCCGTAAAAAAGGCTAATGGCACATGGCGGCTGGTACAGGATCTAAGGAAGGTAAACAAGGCAATTATCCCACTTCCCCCCTTGGTGGCGGATCTTACAGCTGTGTTCGGGGCCATTCCTGCGGGATCCAGATATTACACTGTAGTTGACCTCAGTAATGCGTTCTTTTCCATACCAGTGGCTTGGGATGCACAAAATCTTTTTGCTTTTCAGTGGGCTGATAATGGTCAGGTGACTTGGACCCGTCTCCCTCAAGGTTTTGGGGATAGCCCAGCAGCCTTTTCTATTGTATTAAAGGCTACATTGGAAGATTGGGAACCAAAGAGGGGATCCACCTTAATACAGTACACAGACGACCTTTTACTCTCCAATTCGGAGTTAGAAGCCTGCGAAATAGATTCAGGGAGTTTATTAGACCACTTGGCAAGCAAAGGACACCTGGCCTCGAAGAAGAAAATCCAATATGCAAGTACCCAGGTAGAGTATCTGGGGTGCATAATAGAGGCAGGAGAGAGAAAGATCTCACCCGCTAGAGTCAAGGCAGTGACCTCCCTAAGCAGGCCAAGGGACAAAGCTACAATGCTGTCCTTTTTAGGGTCAATAGTGTATTGTAGGCAGTGGATTCCCGATTGCTCCCATTGGGATTCGATCCTAAGAAAAACTACACTCACAGAAGCACCAAAGGTAGTGGAGTGGACAGAGGACAGAGTAGAAGCCTTTGAGAGATTGATTCGGTCCCTGACCCAAGCCCCAGCCTTGGCCCTGGCAGATTATGGAAAGCCATTCCAATTATATTGCGTGGTATCTGGAGAAACCTATGCAGCGGTTTTGACACAGACACATGGGGGGAGAAACAGGCCAGTTTCATACTTATCGAAAAAATTACCTCCTGTAGTTCTTGGAATGCCTCACTGTCTCCAAGCATTAGCAGCCGCAGCTATGTCAGTAAAGGATGCTACTAAGATAGTCCATGGAAATACAATGGAACTTTTCACCACTCATACAGTCTTGTCCCTCCTTCAAAACATGACCACACAACACATGACAGCTCAGAGACTGTCCGGATATGAGACCATATTACTCAGTACGGCAAACCTGTTGATAAAGACATGTCCAGACACCTCACCAGTGATAAGATTGTTGCATACACTTTTGAGACTTAAGCGTGAAGGTTCTGACGAACAAGTAGACCCAATACCTGAACACAGATGTGATGAAATAATCTTGTCATGCACAACACCTAGGGAGGATTTAAAGGACACACCACAGACTGGCAGTATAGATGTTTTTGTGGATGAATCATGCACAAGACCAGATGACAGGACATACCAAACAGGTTACGCAGTAGTCATGCTCCCAAATCAAGTGATAGAAGCTGAACCAATTGTCACAACCTCAGCACAACAAGCTGAGTTGGTAGCGCTCACAAGAGCCTGTGAAATATTCGCAGGACACAAAGTGAATATTTATACTGATAGTAGCTATGCATTTGGAACAGTGCATGATTATGCATTAATATGGAAAAACAGGGGGTATATCTCAGCGGACGGGAAGAAGGTAGCAAATCAGAAATACATAGATCACTTGCTACATGCAATTCAATTACCAGAAGCCATAAGTGTGATAAAAGTGAAAGGACACTCTGCAAAGGGAGATTATCAAGCTATGGGAAACAACCTAGCAGACAGAGCAGCAAAAATGGCAGCCAAGAGAGACACGAGAAGGGAAAGTAAGTTATTATTCATGACAGACTTTGAAAGTGAAAACTGGGAGTCAGTAGTATATCAACTTCAGAAACAGTCCACCAGTGAGGACATCAAGTACTGGAAATCTCAGGGACTGCAGACGACAGGTACAGGTATGTGGACAAAAGATCGGATATTGGGGGTTCCTACTGCATCAGCACCGCTCCTAATATCTTATCTTCATGGTCCTGGACATTTAGGAAAACAGTACATCTCAGAACATTACAAGTCACTGTTCTGTACACACCAATTGCAGAGATTGATAGACGATCTGGTCGACTCATGCATGACTTGTGCACAGAATAATGTTCAAGGAAAAGCACACGGAAGACATGGGAATCTACCACCACCTACAGGCCCTCTGCAAGATTTGCAGATAGATTACACACACATGCCAAAGCAACCCGGGAATATAAGATATCTGCTTGTCATAGTCTGTAGGTTCTCTGGATGGTGTGTAGCCATACCTACTTCAGGAGAAACAGCTGGTGTGACAGCTAGGGCATTGATAAATCAATGGATTTCGCTGTATGGACTCCCTCGGGTAATTCATTCAGATCAGGGACCTGCTTTCCAATCCAAACTAATACAAGAACTGACAAAGATTTTGGGTTTCCAGTGGAAACTCAACATAGTCTACCATCCCCAAAGCGCTGGAGTAGTAGAAAGAATGAACAGAACCATTAAGGATAGGTTAAAAAAGGCTACTTCAGGAACATTGAAAGATTGGCTGAAATTTCTACCCGCCATTCTCTACCAAATAAGAACAACACCAAATAAACAAACAGGGTTGTCGCCTTATGAAGTGTTATTCGGTCGACCCCCTAATACCCGTGAAGAATCGGATACTGACAGTAACATTTTTGCCTTACAGGAACAGTACGTGAAACACTTGGTAGGTATACTCTCGGAAAATTATGATAAGGTTGCTGTCACCTTTCCTCCTCTTTCCACAGACCCAACTCATCCGTTCTTGCCGGGAGACAAAGTTCTGGTGAAACAACTAGCTGCCCGCCACAAGACTGGTCCAATTTACCAAGGTCCATTTGAGGTTCTAAGAGTGGCTCGAACGGCTGTCCTTACTGACCAGAGTCCACAGTGGATACACGCCAGCCGGCTCAAGAAGACGCCAGAAGGAGTCCTCAAGAAATTCCCCGGACAAACATGAGTCTTCCGGACAAGATGCCTACAAAAGAAATGGCTTTGATCATACCCCCGAGCCTGCAAAGTAGATATGAGCGATGGCTAAAAGGCTATCCAAAACCACTTAGTCCAAAGGATCCAAAGACTATGCTGGACTTGTATGAGGAAGAATTTATGTTCAGGGAGTATACCAATGAACTAGAAACTGATGACTTAAAAGATCAGAACTTTCCTGAACCGTTTAGTAAGCAGATGATTCAGAGAATGAAACTGTCAGATGGTGGGAGACAATGGATAAACCCTTTCTTCTTCCGAAGGGTACTGACATGGGGTGACAGGAGTAGGGTTGTCAAGGAAAAACCCCCTAAAAGAGAACTCCCCAGGCCACCCCAGTCTCCTTGTTCTACAACATCTTTTCTTGAAGAAACAGAGGAAAAAGAAACTCATACTGTTGATATAGACACTGAAGCAAAAACAAGTCGCAGGATCGGGATTATTAAGTGTCCATTACCCCTGTTGAACTTTTTGGCAATTATATGTACCCTCGCAATTCTTTATAGTCTAGTAGTGATAACTGTGAAAGTAGTTATGACAGACACACCGATACAAGTGAATGAAACCTTACATGAGAGAACAAAAAGATCTATATCTATATTTAATAGGCCCAATTACAAAAAAGAGAAAATCACCTGTTGTACTAAAAGAGGAAATAAATTGTCACAATCAATGTTAGATAGAGTTATAAGTTGGCATGAGCAGAAGAAAGAAGGGGCATGTAAACTAGACGCTATAATCCTAATTATCAGGGCGTCCCCAAAGAATAGCTCCCTATGTCTATCACCCAATCCAAGTGACAAAGCCACTAGGAGGAAAATACAGGAATTAAAGGGACAAGGAACTCAGAAGAGAAGTCTCCTCTCTGAGACAACCTTCAAAATAGATATAATAGACACACCATCTTTCCCAAAAGATAACGTAGAACCATTAAACTGGCCAGACCCAAGTAATGTGCCACATCATTTCCTGCTAATGCATGAATTTGGTCAACAGTCAGAGGGAAAATGAGACTGTTGGGTTTGTTCACACATGCATTCAGGGGAGCACGTTTATCCAATGCTAGCAAAACCTATGCGCCTTCCTTCCCTGATCGACCTAACAGATCTAGAGACGGTACAAATCACAACAACTAACAAACCATTCTTGATACAAGGGTATTCCGAGTCTCCAAACTTTTGTTTTTTTAAATGGTCATTATTATTCTAGGGATATTAAATATTTTGCTAATGCTAGATTCTGTGCAAATACAGACGTTAACTTCACACTGTTGGACATAGAAAGCTATATTACAAATCAAACAGTAGACATAAAAGGGCTCAATACAGTCGCCATTGCCGATGCTGATGAAAGAATAGAAAGAATGTTTCAGTACAATCTTACAGAATGTCCATCCTATAAGCCCCAGGTCAATCAAGGCCCATTAACTTCTTGGTTGAAGCAAGTAAACAAAACGGACATTAAGTATGGAAGTACTGACCCTATTAACATAGTTCAATGGATGTGTTTAATGGGGCTAAGAAGTGGGCAAAATACCTTCAGTGATATTCCAGCACCTCGTCTACCAAAGGGCTGGATAGTGTGTTGTGGGTTATGGTGCCATACTACAATCCCTTTTCCTAAAGATACTAGTTCAAAAGGTTGGTGCACTATGGTCCAACTCTTCCCATACATGAGTGCTCAATCAGGAAAAGAAGTACGGATGGGACCAGCCCATGGAGTGCTCATGTTCCATAACACACACAGGAAAAAGAGGGCACTGACGAGCACATGGGAAAAGTTTTACATGAGCATCTTAGGTCCAACAGGAACTGCAATGGCCCTAGTAAGAGTAGATGCCTTCCAGGAATTAGTCGAGAACTGGGTTAATATCACCACAAAAGACCTGGGGATGATAAATGAGGAAATGAGAAAAATAAGGATGGAACAGGAAGTGATTAGGCAGAGACAGGAGAGACTAATGATGGCAGTCACTGGACTGTGTGATCAAACAGAAAACAAACAAATCTGTTGCATTTATTTCTCTAACTTCACCAAAGAGACAAGGGACATTGAGGTACCAGATTACTATGATATAATCAACAGTCATCAAGAGGAAAGGGAAAGATTACAAGGGGAATTACATAATATGCCTGGGTCATGGAACCCTTTTGACTCTATAGGAGATTGGACAGGAGGTATCTTTTCCGGAATTTTCAGCTTCTTCAGAAAGGCAGGCATTGTTATTTTAATGACTTTGGTATTTCTACTCCTTATATATTGTCTAATAAAGTTCACAATATGGGGAGTAGGAAAAACCTCTCAATTGATAAAGCGTAAGAAACCACCAAAAGATTCAGGTGAATGTGTCACCCTTAAAAAGGGAAGTACCCTGAGAAAGATACCGAGAAATGGTGTGTGGTATAAGGAGTGATCACATGGAATGGGAATTCCATATGATCAAAGAGGGGATTGTAAGGAAATTATGTCTGTATCCACACACGTTCACATATATATGTAATAATTCAGCCTTATATGCTTGTATTAAGTATGCAGAGTTCTTCTTTAAAGGAAATATTTTATACTCTTATGACAGCAAGGTCTAGTAACACAAGCTATCAGGAAATAGAGGTCGGTAGCTCAAAACCGCATGGATAAAAAGAGATATGCATGCTTTAGCAAAAGAAGGTCACATTTGTGATAAAGGTACCTGAAGAGAGAATTGCCGAATGCATGGCATCATAGCTGCAGAAACACATATATGCATATATACTTTTTACACATATATCTAACATGTGCATTAGACATATATTTTACATTTACTGCAATACGGGTTATATATATATAATATTGTATATTGACGTTCACCTTTGGTTTAGATAAGTGAAGGACGTTTTATCAAGTAAATATTGGTACAAAATGAACAAAGATAATTCCGCGAAATATTTGAACAAAGCTAAAATCAACAAAGATTGTGGTTAGATATCTGAATTCTAAGAATTATAAATGCGTCACATATGTACCTTGTTTCTAGGAAATTATCATGACTTTGAGATTGAGGTGAGATTGATAAATTCGTTACCTGATTGGATTAAGCTTAGGGGAGGTATATGGTAATCTTGTGGTTTGTATCTATAAATTGTCTACGATGTCAAAATAAAGGAGCAACCATTTTAAACCTATCAACGTGTATTGGTCTTCAGTGGTTGTCCGGCCGGAGGTTCACCCACAGACAAAACAGGGGACCTTTCAGGTGTGGATCCATGCACATCAACAGGTATGGGTGCCAATCAACAGGTAAGGGTGCGTGTTTGTGTGTGTCAAAGAAAGGTGTCAGTTTATGGAAAGATTTGTTTAAGGAAAAATTGGCGCTTTTGTGCAAAATGGAATACTGTCCAGCGTCTATAAGCAGGCCCAGAACACGAAAGCCTTCTAATCTGTTTCTGACGGTATGGCCATATAAACTCCAAGAGTACCCCTCTTTACCCTCTGTCGCAACTTGGGGGAAAGAAGCGGCCACCGCCGGAGCTATGCCTTTTCTTTTTTTTGCTTTTTGGCCACTGCAATGCAGGTGCAGATCATTTTATCGTCTTCAACTCACCACCTATCATGAGATACCATACCTTTTATGGATTTTTTTAGCTGGCAGAATGAGAATGCGCCTGTTGTCCAATCAAAGTTCTGTGCTATTATGGAATGTACTTAGCACCTCTGCAATTGCTCTACCTGCTCCAGGAATCCAAAAGCAGGTTCTAATGCAGAATTTCATTGTAGCTATAAATAATAGTGCTCAGAGACTAGAATACATCCATGCTGACTTCTGTGGCTACAATCCTAACCCTTCCCAGCATTTCTTATCCATTGAAATGACAGCTCTGTTTAACTGCAAAACAAAATGGCTGCCTCCAGAAAATCAATATGGCAGCCTCCATGAAAATTTCAATAGATGGAACAGTAAGCGTGTCACAATGGAACCCTTCAGCATCCATGGATGATGACATCACAATGGACCCTTGCTGTTTTTCTTCCTGGCAGCAGCCATGATCCTTCATTCTTCAGTCAGGTGTGGATCCATGCACATCAACAGGTATGGGTGCCAATCAACAGGTAAGGGTGCGTTTTTGTGTGTGTCAAACAAAGGTGTCAGTTTATGGAAAGATTTGTTTGATGAAAAATTGGCGCTTCGGTGCAAAATGGAATACTGACCAGCGTCTATTAGCAGGCCCAGAACGCAAAAGCCTTTTATTTTTTTCTAACGGTATGGCCATATAAACTCCAAGAGTACCCCTCTTTACCCTCTGTCGCAACTTGGGGGAAAGAAGCGGCCACCCACGGAGCTATGCCTTTTCTGGTTTTTGCTTTTTGGCCACTGCAATGCAGGTGCAGATCAGTTTATCATCTGCAACTCACCACCTATCATGAGATACCATACCTTTTATGGATTATTGTAGCTGGCAGAATGAGAATGCGCCTGTTGTCCAATCAAAGTTCTGTGCTATTATGGAATGTACTTAGCACCTCTGCAATTGCTCTACCTGCTCCAGGAATACAAAAGCAGGTTCTAACGCAGAATTTCATTGTAGCTATAAATAATAGTGCTCAGAAACTAGAATACATCCATGCTGACTTCTGTGGCTAAAATCCTAACCCTTCCCAGCATTTCTTATCCATTGAAATGACAGCTCTGTTTAACTGCAAAACAAAATGGCTGCCTCCAGAAAATCAATATGGCAGCCTCCATGAAAATTTCAATAGATGGAACACTGAGCATGTCACAATGGAACCCTTCAGCATCCATGGATGATGACATCACAATAGACCCTTGCTGTTTTTCTTCCTGGCAGCAGCCATGATCCTTCATTCTTCAGTCAGGTGTGGATCCATGCACATCAACAGGTATGGGTGCCAATCAACAGGTAAGGGTGCGTTTTTGTGTGTGTCAAAGAAAGGTGTCAGTTTATGGAAAGATTTGTTTAAGGAAAAATTGGCGCTTTTGTGCAAAATGGAATACTGTCCAGCGTCTATTAGCAGGCCCAGAACACAAAAGCCTTCTTATCTGTTTCTGACGGTATGGCCATATAAACTCCAAGAGTACCCCTCTTTACCCTCTGTCGCAACTTGGGGGAAAGAAGCGGCCACCGACGGAGCTATGCCTTTTCTGTTTTTTGCTTTTTGGCCACTGCAATGCAGGTGCAGATCAGTTTATCGTCTGCAACTCACCACCTATCATGAGATACCATACCTTTTATGGATTATTGTAGCTGGCAGAATGAGAATGCGCCTGTTGTCCAATCAAAGTTCTGTGCTATTATGGAATGTACTTAGCACCTCTGCAATTGCTCTACCTGCTCCAGGAATCCGAAAGCAGGTTCTGACGCAGAATTTCATTGTAGCTATAAACAATAGTGCTCAGAGACTAGAATACATCCATGCTGACTTCTGTGGCTACAATCCTAACCCTTCCCAGCATTTCTTATCCATTGAAATGACAGCTCTGTTTAACTGCAAAACAAAATGGCTGCCTCCAGAAAATCAATATGGCAGCCTCCATGAAAATTTCAATAGATGGAACAGTAAGCGTGTCACAATGGAACCCTTCAGCATCCATGGATGATGACATCACAATGACCCTTGCTGTTTTTCTTCCTGGCAGCAGCCATGATCCTTCATTCTTCAGTCAGGTGTGGATCCATGCACATCAACAGGTATGGGTGCCAATCAACAGGTAAGGGTGCGTGTTTGTGTGTGTCAAACAAAGGTGTCAGTTTATGGAAAGATTTGTTTGATGAAAAAATTGGCGCTTCTGTGCAAAATGGAATACTGACCAGCGTCTATTAGCAGGCCCAGAACACAAAAGCCTTCTTATCTGTTTCTGACGGTATGGCCATATAAACTCCAAGAGTACCCCTCTTTACCCTCTGTCGCAACTTGGGGGAAAGAAGCGGCCACCGACGGAGCTATGCCTTTTCTGTTTTTTGCTTTTTGGCCACTGCAATGCAGGTGCAGATCAGTTTATCGTCTGCAACTCACCACCTATCATGAGATACCATACCTTTTATGGATTTTTGTAGCTGGCAGAATGAGAATGCGCCTGTTGTCCAATCAAAGTTCTGTGCTATTATGGAATGTACTTAGCACCTCTGCAATTGCTCTACCTGCTCCAGGAATCCAAAATCAGGTTCTGACGCAGAATTTCATTGTAGCTATAAACAATAGTGCTCAGAGACTAGAATACATCCATGCTGACTTCTGTGGCTACAATCCTAACCCTTCCCAGCATTTCTTATCCATTGAAATGACAGCTCTGTTTAACTGCAAAACAAAATGGCTGCCTCCAGAAAATCAATATGGCAGCCTCCATGAAAATTTCAATAGATGGAACACTGAGCGTGTCACAATGGAACCCTTCAGCATCCATGGATGATGACATCACAATAGACCCTTGCTGTTTTTCTTCCTGGCAGCAGCCATGATCCTTCATTCTTCAGTCAGGTGTGGATCCATGCACATCAACAGGTATGGGTGCCAATCAACAGGTAAGGGTGCGTGTTTGTGTGTGTCAAACAAAGGTGTCAGTTTATGGAAAGATTTGTTTGAGGAAAAATTGGCGCTTCTGTGCAAAATGGAATACTGACCAGCGTCTATTAGCAGGCCCAGAACGCAAAAGCCTTTTTATTTTTTTCTAACGGTATGGCCATATAAACTCCAAGAGTACCCCTCTTTACCCTGTGTCGCAACTTGGGGGAAAGAAGCGGCCACCCACGGAGCTATGCCTTTTCTGGTTTTTGCTTTTTGGCCACTGCAATGCAGGTGCAGATCAGTTTATCATCTGCAACTCACCACCTATCATGAGATACCATACCTTTTATGGATTATTGTAGCTGGCAGAATGAGAATGCGCCTGTTGTCCAATCAAAGTTCTGTGCTATTATGGAATGTACTTAGCACCTCTGCAATTGCTCTACCTGCTCCAGGAATACAAAAGCAGGTTCTAATGCAGAATTTCATTGTAGCTATAAATAATAGTGCTCAGAGACTAGAATACATCCATGCTGACTTCTGTGGCTAAAATCCTAACCCTTCCCAGCATTTCTTATCCATTGAAATGACAGCTCTGTTTAACTGCAAAACAAAATGGCTGCCTCCAGAAAATCAATATGGCAGCCTCCATGAAAATTTCAATAGATGGAACACTGAGCGTGTCACAATGGAACCCTTCAGCATCTATGGATGATGACATCACAATAGACCCTTGCTGTTTTTCTTCCTGGCAGCAGCCATGATCCTTCATTCTTCAGTCAGGTGTGGATCCATGCACATCAACAGGTATGGGTGCCAATCAACAGGTAAGGGTGCGTGTTTGTGTGTGTCAAAGAAAGGTGTCAGTTTATGGAAAGATTTGTTTAAGGAAAAATTGGCGCTTTTGTGCAAAATGGAATACTGTCCAGCGTCTATAAGCAGGCCCAGAACACAAAAGCCTTCTAATCTGTTTCTGACGGTATGGCCATATAAACTCCAAGAGTACCCCTCTTTACCCTCTGTCGCAACTTGGGGGAAAGAAGCGGCCACCGCCGGAGCTATGCCTTTTCTGTTTTTTGCTTTTTGACCACTGCAATGCAGGTGCAGATCATTTTATCGTCTTCAACTCACCACCTATCATGAGATACCATACCTTTTATGGATTTTTTTAGCTGGCAGAATGAGAATGCGCCTGTTGTCCAATCAAAGTTCTGTGCTATTATGGAATGTACTTAGCACCTCTGCAATTGCTCTACCTGCTCCAGGAATCCGAAAGCAGGTTCTGACGCAGAATTTCATTGTAGCTATAAACAATAGTGCTCAGAGACTAGAATACATCCATGCTGACTTCTGTGGCTACAATCCTAACCCTTCCCAGCATTTCTTATCCATTGAAATGACAGCTCTGTTTAACTGCAAAACAAAATGGCTGCCTCCAGAAAATCAATATGGCAGCCTCCATGAAAATTTCAATAGATGGAACACTGAGCATGTCACAATGGAACCCTTCAGCATCCATAGATGATGACATCACAATAGACCCTTGCTGTTTTTCTTCCTGGCAGCAGCCATGATCCTTCATTCTTCAGTCAGGTGTGGATCCATGCACATCAACAGGTATGGGTGCCAATCAACAGGTAAGGGTGCGTGTTTGTGTGTGTCAAACAAAGGTGTCAGTTTATGGAAAGATTTGTTTAAGGAAAAATTGGCGCTTTTGTGCAAAATGGAATACTGTCCAGCGTCTATTAGCAGGCCCAGAATACAAAAGCCTTCTTATCTGTTTCTGACGGTATGGCCATATAAACTCCAAGAGTACCCCTCTTTATTCTCTGTCGCAACTTGGGGGAAAGAAGCGGCCACCGACGGAGAATATGCCTTTTCTGTTTTTTGCTTTTTGGCCACTGCAATGCAGGTGCAGATCAGTTTATCGTCTGCAACTCAACACCTATCATGAGATACCATACCTTTTATGGTTTATTGTAGCTGGCAGAATGAGAATGCGCCTGTTGTCCAATCAAAGTTCTGTGCTATTATTGAATTTACTTAGCACCTCTGCAATTGCTCTACCTGCTCCAGGAATCCAAAAGCAGGTTCTAATGCAGAATTTCATTGTAGCTATAAACAATAGTGTTTAGAGACTAGAATACATCCATGCTGACTTCTGTGGCTACAATCCTAACCCTTCCCAGCATTTCTTATCCATTGAAATGACAGCTCTGTTTAACTGCAAAACAAAATGGCTGCCTCCAGAAAATCAATATGGCAGCCTCCATGAAAATTTCAATAGATGGAACACTGAGCGTGTCACAATGGAACCCTTCAGCATCCATGGATGATGACATCACAATAGACCCTTGCTGTTTTTCTTCCTGGCAGCAGCCATGATCCTTCATTCTTCAGTCAGGTGTGGATCCATGCACATCAACAGGTATGGGTGCCAATCAACAGGTAAGGGTGCGTGTTTGTGTGTGTCAAACAAAGGTGTCAGTTTATGGAAAGATTTGTTTAATGAAAAATTGGCGCTTTTGTGCAAAATGGAATACTGTCCAGCGTCTATTAGCAGGCCCAGAACACAAAAGCCTTTTATTTTTTTCTAACGGTATGGCCATATAAACTCCAAGAGTACCCCTCTTTACCCTGTGTCGCAACTTGGGGGAAAGAAGCGGCCACCCACGGAGCTATGCCTTTTCTGGTTTTTGCTTTTTGGCCACTGCAATGCAGGTGCAGATCAGTTTATCATCTGCAACTCACCACCTATCATGAGATACCATACTTTTTATGGATTATTGTAGCTGGCAGAATGAGAATGCGCCTGTTGTCCAATCAAAGTTCTGTGCTATTATGGAATGTACTTAGCACCTCTGCAATTGCTCTACCTGCTCCAGGAATCCGAAAGAAGGTTCTGACGCAGAATTTCATTGTAGCTATAAACAATAGTGCTCAGAGACTAGAATACATCCATGCTGACTTCTGTGGCTACAATCCTAACCCTTCCCAGCATTTCTTATTCATTGAAATGACAGCTCTGTTTAACTGCAAAACAAAATGGCTGCCTCCAGAAAATCAATATGGCAGCCTCCATGAAAATTTCAATAGATGGAACACTGAGCATGTCACAATAGAACCCTTCAGCATCCATAGATGATGACATCACAATAGACCCTTGCTGTTTTTCTTCCTGGCAGCAGCCATGTGTAATGACCGACGACACGCACAGGGAGGAAATCAGGGAAAGCCCTGCCCAAGGGAGAGGGAAAGGTGGTGACCCCTAACTCACCTTGCGGCTGGCACCTGACTGCCCTGACGTCCCTAGACGGGTTCCTCACCCGTGCGGCGATCGCGTGCCTAAACCCTGGCTTTCCCTAATATGAGCCCTGGATAGTGAACAGGCCGGTGGGATCGCTAGTCCACACCACTATCACTAAGAGGGAAACACCAGGGAGAGGACAGACAAAACATACAAACACATACACCCAGGTGGGCGACCACAATAAACCAAAAAGGTCCAACAGGGATCTGGAGGGTAGCGTACTGGACCAACTACCAGCGAACGCAGCAACACAGCTCCAGAAGGTCAGAATAGATGTCCAGGCAGGAAGCTCTATCTCTGGCAACCAGAGAAGTGTGAGAGAGAAATATAAGGAGGTCTGGGAGTGCTGGACAAGGAACAGCTGAGGAGAAGGAGCTACGGATCCCTGAGTGAGCCAAAAGGGTTTGCTAAGCAAACCCAGAAAGCTACCATAAGGAAAACAGCCCTATCTTAAATAGAGCGTGCAGCCAACCGCTGCGACTTCCTGACCCCGGGTATAACGGAGTCAGGCGTGGTCCTCGACACCCTCGTGACAGTACCCCCCTCTCTACGAGGGGCCTCCGGACACTCAGGACCAGGTCTCCCAGGATGAGAGGCATGAAAAACCCGAACTAACCTGTCGGCGTTTACCTCAGACGCAGGAACCCACATTCTTTCCTCGGGACCGTAACCTCTCCAATGCACCAGATATTGAAGAGATCGGCGGACCCGACGAGAATTAACAATTTTGGATATCTGAAATTCTAGGTTACCATCCACGACAACAGGAGGGGGTGGCAGCGGTGATGGTTCTAGAGGTGGAACATATTTTTTGAGTAACGACTTATGAAAAACATTATGAATTTTAAAAGTCTGAGGTAACTCCAGGCGAAAAGCCACGGGGTTGATGATGGCTACAATTTTGTAAGGGCCAATAAACCTAGGACCCAGTTTCCAAGAGGGAACCTTCAATTTAATATTCCTAGTAGACAACCACACATAGTCATTCACTCCTAGGTCCGGACCTGGCGACCGTCTCTTATCAGCCATGCATTTGTATTTACCTCCCATATTTTTCAAGTTAGCTTGCACCTTCTGCCATACCGATGAAAGAGATGACGAAAACCGTTCCTCTTCGGGAACCCCAGAAGACCCCCCCTCTTTGAAAGTACAGAATTGGGGATGAAAACCATATGCACCAAGAAATGGTGACTTGCCAGTGGATTCCTGACGACGATTATTTATGGCAAACTCAGCTAACGGTAAATATGATGACCACAACTCTTGGTTTTCAGACACAAAACATCTTAGATATGTCTCAAGGTTTTGGTTGGTACGCTCAGTCTGTCCATTCGACTGAGGATGGAAAGCAGAGGAAAAGGACAAGTGTACCCCCAAACGAGAACAAAAAGCTTTCCAAAATTTAGAAATAAACTGGGTACCCCGATCCGAAACAACATCGGAGGGGACCCCGTGAAGCTTCACGATTTCACTGACGAATACCTGAGCAAGAGTCTTAGCATTAGGTAGTGCGGGTAACGCAATGAAGTGTACCATTTTGCTAAACCTGTCCACTACTACCAAAATAACTGTTTTACCCGCAGACAAAGGTAAGTCAGTGATAAAATCCATTGACAGATGTGTCCACGGTCTATTGGGAATGACGAGTGGTAATAGAGACCCTGCAGGACGTGTATGTGAAACTTTTGCGCGCGCACAGGTAGAACAAGAAGACACAAAATCCAATACATCCTGACGCAACCTTGGCCACCAAAAACGACGAGACAATAGTTCCAAGGTTGCTTTACTACCCTGGGTGCCCAGCAAGTGCCGAATTATGATGTTCCTTTAATAATTCGAAACGTAAGTTCAACGGTACAAACAATTTCTCTGAGGGGCAAGAGACCGGGGCGTCCCCCTGGGCCTCTAACACCTTCCCCTCCAAAACAGAGTGTACCGCAGAAACAACCACTCCTCTTTGAAGAATGGGTACCGGATCACTCACATTACCCCCTCCAGGGAAACAACGAGATAGTGCATCAGCCTTGGTGTTCTTTGCCCCAGGACGATAGGTAATCACAAAGTTAAACCTGGTAAAAAATAGCGACCACCTAGCCTGTCTAGGGGTGAGACGCTTAGCTGATTCGAGGTACAGAAGATTTTTGTGGTCCGTAATTACAGTGACGGGGTGGACTGCCCCCTCTAAGAAATGACCCCTCTCCCCACAAAAAAAACAAACCCCACGCCTACGGCGAGCCTCAGGAGGACGGACCTGACGAGTAGTTCCTTCTAGCTGCATAGGCTCGTCTAAGTCCGTACAGACTAACTGCTGCTTGGGAGGGGTTACCAATTGCTCCGGTTTTTTCAACCTGACCCTAAGGTGTCTATCTATTCGGATAGAAAGGGACATAACCGCATCAAGGGAAAAGGGCAGTGGCGTAACTACCAGGGAAGCAGGGGAAGCGGCTGCTTCGGGGCCCGGGCTGACAAGGGGCCCGGGAGCAGTGTCTCACACACACACACTTACTGTGTGTACATCATTTTACGTTTTCAGGCCAGCCCCACCCCCGAAAACAACACCTCCAAATCCCCTCCCCTTTACATTTGGTGCGGTCACATAGGGGCCCGCCCCCCTCCCATCCATCCTACTTCCCCATTCATTAACACAGGGCCTGCTTCGGCGGGCGACTCAGTCCATGATTATCTGCTGACTCGCTGCCTCTTCTGCCTGCATAGTGTGACACTTGCCAGAGAACAAGTCGGCAGCACACTATGCAAATGAATCTCTTCAGGCAGCACAGTGGCAGCCCGCCCCCAAATGAAGTCCTCCTCAAGGGGCGGGGAGAAGAAGCACAGCAGAGGGCGGAGGGAGGCACAGCAGGCATGCACAGCACTCGTTTTTTCAGGTATGTGCCTGGGACCCCATGTTCCCCCCTCCCCCCCTTGCCTGCTGCAGCTGCAGCTGCACTAGTGCACAGTGGTTCTGGGGCCTCTCTGGGCATGAGGAAAGAGGAGGGCAGGGCAGAGTCAAAGTAGTTAACCCTTTCCTCCTCTCCCAGTCTGTCAAGTTCACAGACTGGGAGAGGAGGGGAGGTAAGACCAGGTACAGCAGCAGGCAAAGTTCTGAGTGTGCAGCCATGGCAGGCTGCAGCATGTAGCTGCCATCCCAGTCCCACCAGCCTCCTATATAATAAAATGCATTCATCTGCTTCTGTTATAGTACAGGAGGCTGGCAGATGCTGGGATCGCCCCCTGGCAGCTGCATGCTGAAGCCTTCAGCATGTAGCTGCCAGGTAGCCAGATCACAACCTCTGCCCACGCTTCCTCTGCCAGCCTCCTGTACTATAGCATGCGGGACATGGCAGCCTCCCCTCTCTGCCTCCACTGCTCTGCCATGTACTAGTGCTTATTATGGCACTCTCTTAAGTTACATATACACAAATGTGATGCCAGGATGGTTCTGGGCTGGCATCGGGTGCATGCATATGTGTGCCATAATAAGCACTAGTACATGGCAGAGCAGCGGAGGCAGAGAAGGGAGGCTGCCACGTACCGCATGCTATAGTACAGGAGGCTGGCAGAGGAAGGAGTGGGCAGAGGTTGGGATGAAAGTTCCAATCACCCCCTTTCACAGTGTTTTAAATATAGGTAAATAAACATAAAAAAAAAAGCATTGCCATGTCCAAAAATGCCTTCACTATTAAAAAATATAAATAATTTTAATTCAAAAAGGGTACCAATAAAAACTACAATTCATCCACCTGAAGAAAAGCTTCAGCTCTTTAGGCAGAAATCTAAAAAAAAGTTTTAGCTGTCAAAAAAGTGATACAAAGAGAAAGAGAGGTTTTTTGAAAGGTTTTATTTTAAGTAAGGGTCCATTCACACGTCCGTTGTTCTGGGTCTGCATCCGTCCCACAATTTTGCGGAACAGGTGCAAACCCATTCATTTCAATAGGGCCGCAAAAGATGCGGACAGCACACCGCGGCCCCCGCAAAATAAGATGGAACATGGCCTATTCTTGTCTGCAATTGTGGACAAGAATAGGCATTTCTATCATAGGGAACTATCAAAATGCGAAACGCACGCAGCTGGTATCCATGTTTTGCGGACATTTTGTGGACCGCAAAACACTTGCGGACATCTGAATGGACCCTAAGGGAGGGGGGCCCTGTAAAAAATTTGCTGTGGGGCCCAGTCGGTTCTAGTTACGCCCCTGGAAAAGGGGGTCTCATATAATGCAAGCGCATCCTTAACCCTTTCGGATAACCCAGAGCAGAAGTGACTCCTGAGAGCCGGGTCGTTCCATTGGGTATCCGTAGCCCACCTACGGAATTCAGAGCAATACTCCTCTACCGGCCGCTCTCCTTGTAAGAGTCTCCGTAATCTTGATTCAGCGAGGGGGCGACTCGGTCAGGGTCATCATATATGAGACCCAAGGCCCCAAAAAACTCATCCACTGACCGAAGAGCCTGGGAATCAGTAGGTAAAGAGAACGCCCAGGACTGCGGATCCCCCTGCAGCAGGGAAATAACAACCCCCACCCGCTGATCTTCATTACCAGAGGAGTAAGGGCGCAGTTTAAAATATAACTTACAGGCCTCACGGAATGTCAAAAACTTGTCCCTTCCCCCAGAAAATCTGTCAGGGAGAGGGACCTTGGGTTCCGCAACAACCTGGTTACCAGTAGCAACCGCTGGGCTTGCAGTCAGTTGTAATTGCTGCTGTTGCTGGAGGACCGACGCCTTCAATCCTACCACCTCCAAAGACAGGCCATGAAATTGTTTGGACAGAGCAGCAATTTGATCCATACTGGATTCTAAGTAGGTAATTTTTTTTTTTTTTTTACCTACACAAAATAATGGCCAGAGATAATGTAATGACCGACGACACGCACAGGGAGGAAAACAGGGAAAGCCCTGCCCAAGGGAGAGGGAAAGGTGGTGACCCCTAACTCACCTTGCGGCTGGCACCTGACTGCCCTGACGTCCCTAGACGGGTTCCTCACCCGTGCGGCGATCGCGTGCCTAAACCCTGGCTTTCCCTAATATGAGCCCTGGATAGTGAACAGGCCGGTGGGATCGCTAGTCCACACCACTATCACTAAGAGGGAAACACCAGGGAGAGGACAGACAAAACATACAAACACATACACCCAGGTGGGCGACCACAATAAACCAAAAAGGTCCAACAGGGATCTGGAGGGTAGCGTACTGGACCAACTACCAGCGAACGCAGCAACACAGCTCCAGAAGGTCAGAATAGATGTCCAGGCAGGAAGCTCTATCTCTGGCAACCAGAGAAGTGTGAGAGAGAAATATAAGGAGGTCTGGGAGTGCTGGACAAGGAACAGCTGAGGAGAAGGAGCTACGGATCCCTGAGTGAGCCAAAAGGGTTTGCTAAGCAAACCCAGAAAGCTACCATAAGGAAAACAGCCCTATCTTAAATAGAGCGTGCAGCCAACCGCTGCGACTTCCTGACCCCGGGTATAACGGAGTCAGGCGTGGTCCTCGACACCCTCGTGACACCATGATCCTTCATTCTTCAGTCAGGTGTGGATCCATTCACATCAACAGGTATGGGTGCCAATCAACAGGTAAGGGTGCGTGTTTGTGTGTGTCAAACAAAGGTGTCAGTTTATGGAAAGATTTGTTTAAGGAAAAATTGGCGCTTTTGTGCAAAATTGAATACTGTCCAGCATCTATTAGCAGGCCCAGAATACAAAAGCCTTCTAATCTGTTTTTGACGGTATGGCCATATAAACTCCAAGAGTACCCCTCTTTATTCTCTGTCACAACTTGGGGGAAAGAAGCGGCCACCGACGGAGAATATGCCTTTTCTGTTTTTTGCTTTTTGGCCACTGCAATGCAGGTGCAGATCAGTTTATCGTCTGCAACTCAACACCTATCATGAGATACCATACCTTTTATGGTTTATTGTAGCTGGCAGAATGAGAATGCGCCTGTTGTCCAATCAAAGTTCTGTGCTATTATTGAATTTACTTAGCACCTCTGCAATTGCTCTACCTGCTCCAGGAATACAAAAGCAGGTTCAAACGCAGAATTTAATTGTAGCTATAAATAATAGTGCTCAGAAACTAGAATACATCCATGCTGACTTCTGTGGCTAAAATCCTAACCCTTCCCAGCATTTCTTATCCATTGAAATGACAGCTCTGTTTAACTGCAAAACAAAATGGCTGCCTCCAGAAAATCAATATGGCAGCCTCCATGAAAATTTCAATAGATGGAACACTGAGCGTGTCACAATGGAACCCATCAGCATCCATAGATGATGACATCACAATAGACCCTTGCTGTTTTTCTTCCTGGCAGCAGCCATGATCCTTCATTCTTCAGTCAGGTGTGGATCCATGCACATCAACAGGTATGGGTGCAAATCAACAGGTAAGGGTGCGTGTTTGTGTGTGTCAAAGAAAGGTGTCAGTTTATGGAAAGATTTGTTTAAGGAAAAATTGGCGTTTTTGTGCAAAATGGAATACTGTCCAGCGTCTATTAGCAGGCCCAGAATACAAAAGCCTTCTTATCTGTTTCTGACGGTATGGCCATATAAACTCCAAGAGTACCCCTCTTTATTCTCTGTCGCAACTTGGGGGAAAGAAGCGGCCACCGACGGAAAATATGCCTTTTCTGTTTTTTGCTTTTTGGCCACTGCAATGCAGGTGCAGATCAGTTTATCGTCTGCAACTCAACACCTATCATGAAATACCATACCTTTTATGGTTTATTGTAGCTGGCAGAATGAGAATGCGCCTGTTGTCCAATCAAAGTTCTGTGCTATTATTGAATTTACTTAGCACCTCTGCAATTGCTCTACCTGCTCCAGGTATCCAAAAGCAGGTTCTAATGCAGAATTTCATTGCAGCTATAAACAATAGTGTTTAGAGACTAGAATACATCCATGCTGACTTCTGTGGCTACAATCCTAACCCTTCCCCGCATTTCTTATCCATTGAAATGACAGCTCTGTTTAACTGCAAAACAAAATGGCTGCCTCCATAAAATTAATATGGCAGCCTCCATGAAAATTTTAATAGATGGAACAGTAAGCTTGTCACAATGGAACCCTTCAGCATCCATGGATGATGACATCACAATGGACCCTTGCTGTTTTTCTTCCTGGCAGCAGCCATTATCCTTCATTCTTCAGTCAGGTGTGGATCCATGCACATCAACAGGTATGGGTGCCAATCAACAGGTAAGGGTGCGTTTTTGTGTGTGTCAAACAAAGGTGTCAGTTTATGGAAAGATTTGTTTGATGAAAAATTGGCGCTTCTGTGCAAAATGTAATACTGACCAGCGTCTATTAGCAGGCCCAGAACGCAAAAGCCTTTTTATTTTTTTCTAACGGTATGGCCATATAAACTCCAAGAGTACCCCTCTTTACCCTGTGTCGCAACTTGGGGGAAAGAAGCGGCCACCCACGGAGCTATGCCTTTTCTGGTTTTTGCTTTTTGGCCACTGCAATGCAGGTGCAGATCAGTTTATCATCTGCAACTCACCACCTATCATGAGATACCATACCTTTATGGATTATTGTAGCTGGCAGAATAATAATGCGCCTGTTGTCCAATCAAAGTTCTGTGCTATTATGGAATGTACTTAGCACCTCTGCAATTGCTCTACCTGCTCCAGGAAAACAAAAGCAGGTTCTAACGCAGAATTTCATTGTAGCTATAAATAATAGTGCTCAGAAACTAGAATACATCCATGCTGACTTCTGTGCCTAAAATCCTAACCCTTCCCAGCATTTCTTATCCATTGAAATGACAGTTTTGTTTAACTGCAAAACAAAATGGCTGCCTCCAGAAAATCAATATGGCAGCCTCCATGAAAATTTCAATAGATGGAACACTGAGCGTGTCACAATGGAACCATTCAGCATCTATGGATGATGACATCACAATAGACCCTTGCTGTTTTTCTTCCTGGCAGCAGCCATGATCCTTCATTCTTCAGTCAGGTGTGGATCCATGCACATCAACAGGTATGGGTGCCAATCAACAGGTAAGGGTGCGTGTTTGTGAGTGTCAAAGAAAGGTGTCAGTTTATGGAAAGATTTGTTTAAGGAAAAATTGGCGCTTTTGTGCAAAATGGAATACTGTCCAGCGTCTATAAGCAGGCCCAGAACACAAAAGCCTTCTAATCTGTTTCTAACGGTATGGCCATATAAACTCCAAGAGTACCCCTCTTTACCCTTTGTCGCAACTTGGGGGAAAGAAGCGGCCACCGCCGGAGCTATGCCTTTTCTTTTTTTTGCTTTTTGGCCACTGCAATGCAGGTGCAGATCAGTTTATCATCTGCAACTCACCACCTATCATGAGATACCATACCTTTATTGATTATTGTAGCTGGCAGAATAATAATGCGCCTGTTGTCCAATCAAAGTTCTGTGCTATTATGATATGTACTTAGCACCTCTGCAATTGCTCTATCTGCTCCAGGAATACAAAAGCAGGTTCTAACACAGAATTTAATTGTAGCTATAAATAATAGTGCTCAGAAACTAGAATACATCCATGCTGACTTCTGTGGCTAAAATCCTAACCCTTCCCAGCATTTCTTATCCATTGAAATGACAGCTCTGTTTAACTGCAAAACAAAATGGCTGCCTCCAGAAAATCAATATGGCAGCCTCCATGAAAATTTTAATAGATGGAACACTGAGCGTGTCACAATGGAACCCTTCAGCATCCATAGATGATGACATCACAATAGACCCTTGCTGTTTTTCTTCCTGGCAGCAGCCATGATCCTTCATTCTTCAGTCAGGTGTGGATCCATGCACATCAACAGGTATGGGTGCAAATCAACAGGTAAGATGCGTGTTTGTGTGTGTCAAAGAAAGGTGTCAGTTTATGGAAAGATTTGTTTAAGGAAAAATTGGCGTTTTTGTGCAAAATGGAATACTGTCCAGCGTCTATTAGCAGGCCCAGAATACAAAAGCCTTCTAATCTGTTTCTGACGGTATGGCCATATAAACTCCAAGAGTACCCCTCTTTATTCTCTGTCGCAACTTGGGGGAAAGAAGCGGCCACCGACGGAGAATATGCCTTTTCTGTTTTTTGCTTTTTGGCCACTGCAATGCAGGTGCAGATCAGTTTATCGTCTGCAACTCAACACCTATCATGAAATACCATACCTTTTATGGTTTATTGTAGCTGGCAGAATGAGAATGCGCCTGTTGTCCAATCAAAGTTCTGTGCTATTATTGAATTTACTTAGCACCTCTGCAATTGCTCTACCTGCTCCAGGTATCCAAAAGCAGGTTCTAATGCAGAATTTCATTGTAGCTATAAACAATAGTGTTTAGAGACTAGAATACATCCATGCTGACTTCTGTGGCTACAATCCTAACCCTTCCCCGCATTTCTTATCCATTGAAATGACAGCTCTGTTTAACTGCAAAACAAAATGGCTGCCTCCAGAAAATCAA